>NW_004949128.1:1465601-1490950 GCF_000317375.1 Microtus ochrogaster | reverse complement strand
AGAGAGAGAGAGAGAGAGAGAGAGAGAGAGAGAGAGAGAGAGAGAGCGCTTTGGAGAAAAGTACAAATTAAGGGTAAAGGTAATGGAGATTTAGATTAAACTTGTGTATACCATTTCACAGTATGGACTAGGAAATCCCTGCTTTCTTATATGTTTTCCTTACGTGTAGACCCTGGTTTTCGCTAGGATTGTCTTTAAGTTGATGTTTTCTGACATTTTTTTTTTCCAGTGTTCTTATGAGAACTTAACTACTCTGGACCCACTACTGTTTATTCTGATTTTATTTTTCTTTTCTCTCACTCAAGGTTGTGTTTAAGCTATCTCCGTTTATGTAAATGGAAGAAAAGATGTTATCAATGTTACAATCACAAATGTAAACCAGCTCCCTTGCATAAACAGAAGCTACCCAGAGAAAATAAAATATAGTAAAAACAACGTAGAGATTGTGGGTGTGGTTTAGTGGATAAAGTTATCAGCGTGCAGGCATGAGAGCTAGAATTCCGATCCCTAGAACCATATCTGCGTATCAGCGTGGCAAGCACACTGACTGCCAGTGATCCCAGAACTCAGGAGGCAAAGACCAAAGCTACCCAGGGCAAGTTGGTTAACTAGAATAGCCAGAATTGATGATCTTCAGGTTTAAGGAGAGACCGCCTTTCAACTGATAAGGGCGCCTGCCTTCAACTCTGGGCTGTCACATTCATATGTACACACATGCATACATGCACCTTCACAAATGTGCAGCCATACGTATGTGGCCATGAAAACACACACACATGCACACACATACCCACATACACAAACATACTCAAAAGAAAAAAATGAAAAAATATATTTTAAAGTAGGGCCATTAAACCCAAGCTAGATGCTACCTGCCAAAGGCCAGGCCCTGGCACCCTGCTGTGTGTCTCTTCTGTGCTTTGAGTTCTGGCGTATTAAAGAGTACTTGCAGACAGACTAACCCTGAGCCTTTCCTCAGACAGTAGGCAAGACAGTGGAGACTGTAAAAAAAAAACTTTCACTCAGGATCGCTGAGTATTGTAGCCAGAAAGTAGATCCCGGGGTTCCATTCACTGATTGCAATGCTTCTTACACCAATCTCAGTGAGATCTCATACACGGATCGCTGTACCGCTTCCCACAGCGATCGCAGATGCATGTATGCATGGGTGTACATATGCTGATCAGTGTTTCATAAGCTGTGCTTTATACACTGCCTAAGACCACACCAGTTTTTTTGCTGAGTAACCAGTCTTCCCCGTCCTACCTCTTTGCTTCCCTCCCTCCCTCCCTCTCTCCCTCCCTTCTTCCCCTCCTGCTTCCTTCCCTCTCCATCTCTTCCTCTTTCTTTCTCCCCTCCCGTCCGCTCCTTCTCTCCTCTTGATTCTCCACCATCTCTGGTGGATACGAAAGGATGTGATTAGAAGCCATCCATTATTAATCGTGCTCCCCCCGTCTGTACGTAATCTATATTTCACTTTAGCTTGGTGTCCGTCTCAGTTTCGAGTTTTGCATCGGTTTGATTTCCCTTTCATGTTTACGGAGAACTGCTTCTGTCGTTCTCCTTCCTCTGTGGAAGGCGCCCACTCCCCCTTGACAGCAGAGAAGATATATAGCCCTCGCTGTCAATGTCAAGCAATTATACGCCACCAAATGGCTCATGATTTGGCATCTCTGCCTGATAAAGGCTTATGACGGATAGGACGTGGCAGAGGTCAGGAATTCCTCTGAGTACAACCTAAGGGGATTCTTCAAATTGCTTGAGTTTCATCCGAATCCCCGAGGACACCATCAGAAAAAGCGGTCCCCTTCGATTCCGGTTGCAAAGCTTTTCTTCTTCAGCCTTCAGAGGGCTTCTGAGTGAAGATTCGGGAGGCTGAGCCGTCTAATTGCTCTTTGCTCAGCCCTTTCCTGCCTGGTGTAATCTGTTATAATTACTCATTTGCTGGCCACAATTAGCATAGGACATTTTATCGGAGCAGAGACAATTTCTTAGCTACCCCAGATTGCTAAATAATTTAAAGAGGGGGAAGACAATAGATTCCTACCAAATATGCTTTTTTTTTAACTGTCTGTGTCACCCATTAAGAAATATGATTATAAGGCAAGAAATCAGGACATTTGTAAGAACAAGACGCTAGTGATTTCCCATGTTATAAAAGTGAATCTTTTCATAGTTTTCTCAGCCAGGTGGGTTTAATAAAGCTGAGAGGAGGGTTACCCTAGTCCACAAAACAGCATGCTGTCTCTCTAGCACAGTAGTTCTCAACCTATGGGTCATGACCCTTTTGGGGTCGCGTATCAGATATTTACATTATGATTCATAACAGTAGCAAAATTACAGTTATGAAGAAGCAATGAAATAATCTTATGTTTGGGGTCACCACCACATGAGGAACTGTACTAAAGGATTGCAGCATTAGGAAGGTTGAGAACCACTTCCCTAGCGGGAGGCATAGCCTCTCCATAAATGGGAGCTCCTTGGCAGAAATTTTCTTCAAGGAGGTTGGTTGTGAATCAGTAAGAACTCATTTTCTACATTCAATTTCATACAACACGGGACCTGTTCTCCTTCATATTCCCAAATCAGGTTAAGAACCCCAAGTCCATGTTCTCTTCTGGTCCGTCACCTTATCTACGTGTGAGTGAGCAGATAGGAAGGTTCATGAGAGACCCTTAACCTGATTTGGGCTTGCATTTTCATTTCTACTGCCCATCACTAGGGGGAGCTGAAGCAGGAGGGTTTCTGTGAGCTCAAAGCCATCCTGGGCTACATACTGAGCTACAGATCACCCTTGGGGCGTCCAGTGAGACCATATCTCATAACGACAACAAAACCAGGCGTGGGAGATGTCTGCTTGTCAGCTAAGAGTGCTGGCTGCTCTTGTGGAGAGCAGAATTCTCTTCCCGGCACTGGCACAGTGGCTCCCAACCGCTGTCATTATCCTCCGAGGGCCAGGGGATCTGATGCCCACTTCCTTAGGCGCTCGGACACACAGGTGTGAGCATATATACAGACATGTAACTGAATAATAAAATAAGTCTTTAACCCCCCCCCCCACAAGAGTGTTTTCTAGAGGGAAATGTATGTAACATTTTCTGAAGAATTCTTCAGGCTTCCTTGAGCCCGGTTTATTCCTGAGGAAAAGCCATGTTTAAGACGTCCTGATTCCCCTTATGTTACTGATTCCTTCCCCTCCCCAACACATTGGCCCTAGTACTTCTTTATGGATTGACAATGTCTTGAGAGGTGACAACCTTCCTGACAGGGGGGCCCTCTTCCGAGGTCTCCTGAACATCAGCGGAAGCTCCTTTGAGCTTCCTTTTAGAACCCTGTCTCTGGGCTGCAGATCATACTTCATCCTGTTGTGCTCAAGTGGCTAGAAGCCAGCCTGTCTGCCTCAACTGTGGAGCCCGGTGGTCTCTGCAGTGCACCTGTATCTACACATTCTGATGGAGAGTGCGTAGGTTTGTCCTCATCTGAGAACCACAGCATTCATTGATGGAGGCCCTAATGGCCCATCCGTCTCATTGTGAGCCCGGTTCCCAGCTGAATCAGCCAGCGGTGGTGAAAGGAACAGAAACCAGCCTTGGGCCAGTGAGATCAGAAGGGTATTATTATTATTATTATTATTATTATTATTATTATTATTATTATTATTATTGAGAAGGTAGTTGTCAGCCCTCCAAGAGGACATTTATGGCTTTAAACTCAACATCGTAATTCTTTGTGCAGCGAGTCAACATTTCTTACCCTCAGGCAAGATACTACACTAGGTGTGAAGGGGTCCCTTAAATCCTACTGTCAGCCATATTACCCCCTCTAGCCCTTCCTCTGTAGAAATAATAAGGTTGCCATAGAAACACCTGGTGTGAAGGATCAGCTTTGCATAGTCTCCCCAACCCCATCCTGCTGCAGAGAGAGGTGCCTTAGGGGTGGGGGAGCATCCATGTGGCTAGTCTCCGGTCACAGTGTTTTCAGGCAGAGGTACTACTTAAGCCAAGGCTGTCCTAGGAAGCTATAGTGTACATCCGCATATTAGCCAAAGGTTCATTTGCTTAAAGGCTTAGTCCCCAGCTGGTACAATTGGAAGAGGGTAGAAACCCTAAGAGGTGGGAGCTGGTCAGGAGTCTTCTGGTCATTGAAAACTTACCCTCAAGGGAAATGACATGCTTCTTTATTTTTCTTGTTCATTTTGGGTTATCACGTGATCCCCAAATGATGGGCTGTCACCCTACAGCCAAGCATTGGGAGAAACCATGGGGAGAAACCCCCAAAACAATGAGTCAGAATACCTTTTCTCTTTAGAAGGTGATGGTGACCTGGAACATTTGTTACAGTACCGGACAAATGACTAGCACAAGAGGTAATTCTCCATGTGGGAAACTGGGTTCTGTTCCTCAAGGAAGAGGGAATGGCCTAAAACCATGGGAACTTGCCTTACAAAATACATTACTTTCTCACTACTGTGATACATATGACAGCAGTCACTTAGGATACATGGGGAGCATGGTAGCAGGACATGAGGTGGCAGGTCACCTTATGTCCACTGTCATGGATCAGAGGGCAATGAATGCTGTGTTTAGCTTGCTTTCTCCCTGCTGGTGTGACATTAAATTTGTATTTTAATAAATAAAGCTTCCCTGAAGATCAGAGAGTAAAACAGCCCCACTGGTCAGCTTTACAGACCAGGCAGTGGTGACACACACCTTTAATCCCAGTAGACACACTAGTTGCCA
Source organism: Microtus ochrogaster (assembly GCF_000317375.1). Classification (NCBI taxonomy): domain Eukaryota; kingdom Metazoa; phylum Chordata; class Mammalia; order Rodentia; family Cricetidae; genus Microtus; species Microtus ochrogaster. Next base: position 1,486,211 of record NW_004949128.1, on the reverse strand, counting down.
TAGAAACTGGGCAGTGCATGCCTTTAATCCCAGCCCTAGAGAGGAATATAAGACAGAAGGAGACAGCTCACAGACACAGTCTCATTCTGAGATTCCTGGAGGCAGGATCGCCATTTCAGACTGAGGTAGAGGTAAGAGCCAGTGGCTGGTTGTTTTGCTTTTCTGCCTTCAGGGTGAACCCCAACTTCTGTCTCTGGGTTTTTATTAATCGTGCTACACCCTGCTCCTCTTTTCACTCACTCCGGTCCATGGGTTGGTGCTGCCTGCATTCAGAGTAGGGTACAGAATGCTGGGAGCATGTGCACAGACACATCCAGAAGCATGTCTCTTGGATGAGTTAACGGCCAGTCAAACTGACAGTAAAGATTAATATGAGGGGATGGCAATTCCAGTGACATGGACTCTGCTCACCCATTAGGGCTTCTTGACAAGTTCTAATGGTGGCAAAGTCATCTTTCCCCAAGGAGAATTTCGCTTCTGGTGTCTTTCCTCTGCTGGTTGGTCCTTGCTCTACACGCATGAGGGCATTACAAGAGGATCCTTTGGAGGTTTGAGGTCAGCTTGCAAACCTCAATGGAATCTTTTCCTCCTCCAGGTGCTCCAAGTTCTAATTCACCAGTTACTCTCCCCAGGATGCTCGCACCCGAATCTTTACACATGATGAGCTGAGCATCTTGAGAGCAAACTGGTTAGCCAGACTAGCAGAAACTAGAACTCTGGGTTCAGAAGGAAACTCTAACTCAGTGCACAATGCGGAAGCTATCCATCTCTGGTCTCTATACTCACACATCTAAAAAAATGAAAAGTACTCTAGTACTCTTTTATTGTAGGGTGCTTACTTTTGGGGTATCTATCCACTATAAATGACAACAGAAACCTCTGACTTTTCAATTCTTTTGACAGTTGTGTCAATTGTGCACTTCGCTCTAGCTAGGTTCATTCAGTAAATATGTACTAAGAAAACAACTGAGTAGTATGTTTCACCAGACATTTTATTGCAATCTACAATATACATGCAGGGACATAAACATGTAATTGTTGAGTGGGGTCTCACTCTGTAGCCCAGATTTGCCTGGAACTCACCATGTAGGAGAGGCTGACCTTCAACTTGTAGGTGATTCTTTTTCCTCAGCATCCACATTGCTGGGGTGATAGTCACAAACCATCATGCCAGATCCTGTGTGTGCTGTTTTTCTTCTAAAATAGTCCTGAGGTGAACATTTGCTAATGGCCACCCAAGGCAAGACATCGGATAGCGATGGAATCCCAGACCCTGACCTTGCCTTTTAGGCTTTGGTTTCTGGACATGATCTCTTCTGCAGCTGTAATTGCTGTCTTCCGTTATGGAATATTTACCAGCTTGTTTTGCTCATATTACCACGGATTTACTCATCTTCAAACCACAGGGTTTAGTTTTTCCTGTCCTTAGAGCCAGATACAAATGAGATTATACAGTGTGTTTTTCTACACCTTAATATTTCACTTGAGATTCATTTTGATTGTAGGTTTTGTTTTTCTGCCAGCACGCTGCAATAAAAATACTGATAAATAATTTCCTCACAAAGGAAGAGACTAGTAAACCAGGTCTGATGGTGTAGACCACAGTCCCAGTGCTTGGGAGGTTGAAGCAAGAGGATCATGAGTTTAACAGTGGCGTGGGCTACACAGTTAAAGCCCCTCAGACTCAACAGGGTTGTTACAAACAACGTAACAGTTGAGTAACTATAAAGCTGCTCAGAACCTGAAATCTAACAGTTTCAGTCGTTTGGAAACTGACAAAACTCATGGTAAAATTTAAAGAAATCTGAACTTCAAGTAAGAGCAATATGAGCCTGTGGCTCTGTTGTCTGGGGGCCGCCCTCCCCTTCCTGACCACTGGTTCTGGGGGTAGCAGTCAATGAGGTGAGCAAGGTCATGAACACCAACTCTTGTTGCTGCTGTCCAGATGAGATCCTTGACTGGGAATGTCACTGGGTAAGTGGGAATCTTGGTGACAAATGCATAGAGACAACTAACAAGCCACTAGTTTAAACTTAGAGTTCTGTTTAGTTGGAGCAACAGACTAGCTAAGGGATGCTTAGATGTGAGATCACAAATGGCCTTGACCACTTCTCAACAGTTCTCCAGTGTTGACTGGAGACTTGTGTTCAAGTGCAGCAGAGGTGGGGTTGACCCTAAGCACCTCACACATCTCCAGCTAAAAGAAGAAACCAGAGAAATCCAGCAGGAATAGGAGTAGAGGCCAATTGTCCTGAGCTTTGAACATGGACCTCTGCCTGGTAAAGGGGTAGAAACGGTAAACCAAATGGAAATCCTAAAGTTGAAAGATAAACACGGAGACCTAGCAACGGTTTCAAAGTGACAGAAGAAAGAACTAGAGAGAACTAACACAATCACCCCATCTAAAGGATGAGAAGAAGAAAGATGAAAGAGAAACGGACCATCCTTAGCAATCCATGGGGTGAACGCAGAAGGACAAACAGACCTGTGGTGCAAGTCTTGGGTGGAGCTGGACAGGAGAAAGTGGGTGGGGGAACTTTTGAGGAAGTAATGACTCTTTTGTCCCCAAGCATCTCAAAATTCATAAAGATGTGTTAATATCTACCTACCCAGAGGGCTCCAAGGATCCAAACCACATAGATAAACATAACAAAGATCATGAGGGGGGGGGGGTAGAATCCTCAGTGGTTAAGGGCACTTGCTGCTCTTGCAGAAGACCTGGATTCTGGTCCCAGCACCCAATCAGGCATAACCACCTGTTAACTTTAGCTCCAGGAACTCTGATGACCTCTTCTGGCTTCTGTGGATACTGCACTCAAGTGGTGCACACGCAACCACACACATACACATACAATCAATCAATATCAGAACAAACCTGTTGAAAATACAGTAAGAAAGAAAAAAACCCTCAAAAGCATCAAGAACAACCCAAAGGAACAACAGCAGCAACAACAAAACAATACTGAGGGAAAGAAACAACCCTGTCAACATAGAAAGTAGAAATCATTTAAAAGCGAACACTAAGATGTCCCACAGATTAGCAAAGATGAAGAATAGCCAATACTACTCACCTGACATGGGCACACAAGAGGAGAGTTCTCCACTCGAAAGAAAGTGACCCCAGATGATAACTCTAATCCAGGCTGAATGGTGAGAACCAGAGATGTAAACACAGAAGAAAATACAAAATAGACGTCTCTCACCTTGCCTTTAGATCCTTGAAAGATCTAAGACAGTATGAGACAGCTCTTACAGCACCGTATTACAGAGTTTATAATGAGCATGCCATACTAAATGCATTCAGTAGCAAAAAGAGAGGTTATGGGGAATTGGTGGAGTAATGTTTGCTATTTTACCAGATTAAGTTAATATTATTCTGAAGCAGATTGTGATGAGTTGAAGAAGATACTGAAATTTCTAAAGCCACCACTAGGGAAATCTAAACAAAATGCAGTAAAAAAGAAAAGAAACAAAAGCGTCAGGGAGGTGGCTCAGCAGATAAAGGTTCTTGCTCCCAAGTTTAAAGACCTAAGTTTAATTTTTGGAACACACGCAAAAGTGGAAAGAGAAAACAAACTCCATAAAGTTGTCTCCTGTCCTCCACATGCACACTGAAACAGGTGCCCCCATTTTAATATTAAATAAAACATTCTCAAAGAAATAAAGTAATTAAAGTAACTAAAAATATTTTAGCCCCAAAGGATGCAGTAAATAAGGAACAGAAAAACGTTTGGGACAAATAAAAATCACATTGAAAATGTCAGACAAAAATCCTAACATTATCAACAACTACATTAAATGTGATTGGACTAAACACTCTTGTTGAAAAGCAGAGATAAAAGATACTTTGAAAAATAATAATAGAGATAATGCATAAGGAAAATATAACAACTATATATCTCTATGGTCCCAAAGTGGAGCCTTAAAATACACAAAGAGAATCTGAAAACATTAAAGGAAATAGATGATTGCTGGGCGGTGGTGGTGCACGCCTTTAATCCCAGAGGCAGAGGCGGAGGCGGAGGCGGAGGCGGAGGCGGAGGCGGAGGCGGAGGCGGAGGCGGAGGCAGAGGCAGACGGATCTCTGTGACTGTGAGGCCAGCCTGGTCTACAAGAGCTAGTTCCAGGACTGGATCCAAAACTACAAAAAACATTTCTTGAAAAACAAGTAAAACAAACAAATAAACAAAGAAATAAACGATCAGCAAGAATATGTTGAGATCTCGGTGTACCACACTTACCTGATAGAACAACTCGGCAGAACATGAAATAGAACACGAAAGAGCTAAACAACAAAACTAATAAACATGACTTAACTAATGTTGTAAAATATTAAAAAAATAAAGAAGTTTCAAGTTTCCCATTCCCATGGGACATTGTCCAAGACAGATCATCCAAAACCCAGTTCTCCATACATTTAAGATTTCAGTCAGACAAAGTTGGCTCTCTCACCACAACAAAATTAAATTAGGAGTCCGCAACAGTAAGGATTCTGGGAAAACCTCAAATATTTGGAAATTGAGTTCCACCCCCGAATAACTCATGAGGCAAAGAAGAATTCTCAGGGGAAATTCAAAACTATATTTTGAAATGAATGAGAACAACAACAAGAAGAAGAACACATCACAGTTCACAGGATACAACGGATAACCACAAACAAGGGTTTATCAGAGAAGAAAGCTCTGAAATCAATAGCTTTTCCCTCTAGGATGTGATCATTGGGAGGCAAATAATAAAAATGTAGGAGCAGAGATCAATGAAATAACCTTTCCATCACACAGAGAAAGTCCATACAACCCAAGGCTGTTCCTTTGAAAACATCAGCAAACTGACTAAATCCTTGCTTAGGCTGATGAAGAAATAAGACAAGAGACAAATGGTCAAAAATTAGGAGTGAGGATCAGCGAGCTGGTGCAGCTAGACCAAGGCTTGTGCAACTAAGCCTGACAGTGTGTCTCCGTGGGACACACCTGGTAGAAGGAAAGTACATTGTTCTTAGTTTGCTATTCTTACCACAGTGCCCTCCTCACCACAAATAAGTAAGTAAGTAAATAAATAAATGTAATTAAAACAAAACAAGCTGGGTAGTGGTGGCACACGCCTTTAATTCCAGCACTCGGGAGGCAGAGGCAAGCAGATCTCTGTGAGTTCAAGGCCAGCCTGATCTACAAGAGCTAGTTCCAGAACAGCTAGGACCGTTACACAGAGAAACCCTTTTTCAAAAAAAAAAAAAAAAAGACAAAACAAAACAACAACAAACTAAAACACAAATAAAAGAAAGCTTCAACATCACTACCAACCCCATAGACCTAAAAATTATAAGTAACTTTTGTTGTTTTGAAACAGGATCTCACTGTATAGACCAGGCTAGCCTCAAACTCACAGAGATCCACCTGACTCTGCCTCCCAAGTACTGGGATTAAAGGCGTGCACCACTGTGCCTGGCAATAACATTGTGCCAATTTGTTAGGGAACGTATATTAAGGGAACACACTTTCAGAAAGACACAAATTACTGAAGTTGACTGATGGAAGAAAAAGAAACCAATGAAGAATAAGTGTCTAAGATGGAAAGACACTGGGCTCCTGTGCTCACAGCAGAATTGTTTACAGTTGTCGTAACACAGGACAACCCATGCGATCACTGAAAAGTGCATAAGCGAACTGGAATTTGTATGAAAAGGAACATTATTTAGCCTTTAAAAGAAAAAGGAAAAACAACAACTTTGCAATATCTGCTTCACATGAATGATCCTTAGGCACATGAAGCCACTGATGAAAAGGCAGGTACTGTATAGGCATCCTCCTGAATACTAACCTTCATCAGGCGATGAAAGGAGACAGAGACAGAGACCCACATTGGAGCACAGGACAGAAATCTCAAGGTCCAAATCAGGAGCAGAAGGAGAGAGGGCATGAGCAAGGAACTCAGGACAGCAAGGGGTGCACCCACACACTAAGACAATGGGGGTGTTCTATTGGGAACTCACCAAGGCCAGCTGGCCTGGGTCTGAAAAAGCCTGGGATAAAACCAGACTCGCTGAACATAGCAGACAATGAGGACTACTGAGAACTCAAGAACAATGGCAATGGGTTTCTGATCCTACTGCACATACTGGCTTTGTGGGAGCCTAGGCAGTTTGGATGCTCACCTTACTAGACCTGGATGGAGGTGGGGGTTCCTTGGACTTCCCACAGGGCAGGGAACCCTGATTGCTCTTTGGGCTGAAGAGGGAGGGGGACGGAATTGGGTGGCAGGGAAGAGACAGAAATCTTTAATAAATAAATAAATTTATAAAAAAAAGAAAAGAAAAGGCAGGTACTGTATGCTTCCACTGATATTAGGTGCCTAGAGCAATCGACTGAGAGCCACTGGAAGGAGGATGGTGATTGCCAAGGCTATGGGGAGGGGGGAAAATGTGGAGGTGCTGTGTTTTAGGGACAGAAACTGTTGGTTGTGCTGCATGAAAAAAAATCTGGAGATTGGTTGCAAGATGGAGTGAATGAACTAAATGCTCCCTAGTTTCACACTCAAAGTGGCTGTGATACCATATTTTATGTTGTGCAATTTTATTACATTGTTTTAAGAGAAAGAAAGCCTGTTTAGAGCGCATACGAGTTTAACACCAATATACCCTACCCCTCAAAAGAAGAGACCCATGGGACAGCCAGGGACCAGATGCTACTGCTGCTACAAGCCAAGGAGCATTCAAGGGTTGCCAGAGACTAGAGGAGGCAGGGAGATCTCCCTGAGAACCCACAAAGAACATGGCTCCATTGATGCCTTGAGTTTCTAACCTCCAGGATGATGGGAGGATATGTTTTGTTTTCTAAGCCTCTCTGGTGTGTTACACTGGTATAGCAGCCCCAGGACATTATTTCAAACTCCATAACTAACCTAGCCAAGACGATAGATATTCATAACTTCTATTGTTTCGTGGATTGAAAAGGGGACACAAGGGACCCTAAGCCAGAACCTGGGATCTCTTCTCTAATTCCCACTTCGCATCTGTTACTCTGATTTTTTTTCCACCGAGTCCTGCTAGCTTTGTCTGTTATTTCTTCACACGTGGAGACCATGCTGTATTCTGAGCGGCACTTTACGGTCTGGAAATCATCAACATTGTTTGTGGTCAGGCTTATTTTATGCCCATGCTCTCTGCTTTCTTCATCCATGAACGTTACAGTGTCTGCGATCTCTATGGTTTCCATCTATCTCTTGCTGCCTGAAGCACACCAATGGCTTCCTGCAGTGAGAGTCGGCCTGCTGGGGTGACCAACTCTTTGAGAATACACACATGCACATGTTCACACACACACACACACACACACACACACACACACACACACACACAGAGTCTTTTCTTTTTTTTCTTTTTTTCTTTTTAAGGTTCTGCTTGTTTCTTTTCAAGTCTGTTAGAGTCAGTTGGACCACCCGCCCTGCAGACATTAGTGAATTTGCCACTTACTTCCTTAGATATGGCAACCAAGTAGGTCTGATGCTCACACTGTGTCTGCCACTGTGTTCCCTCTGTTTACTCATTGGCTCTCATCGCATGCTTTCCTGTTGTCATCGCTGGCCTGGACTGCTTGTTTGCTTGCATGGCTATTTTTAGGGAAGATTAAGGTCTAGCATAGTCACTCCCTCTCCCTAGGAAACGTCAGGATGACTCCTTCTGGGCATGTGGAGTGGATACCACCATAAGCCCTCTGTAGGGACTGAAGCTCACTGATCAGCTCAGTCTCCGAGGACCTGGGCTGTGAATCCTCCACAGGATCAAGGAGAACCCAAAGTTCTTCACAGAGCCGGGGAAGAAAGGATATAATTAGGTCAATTTTGTTCTGATATTGAAAAGGTAGCTCTTTGAAATGCCAGCTCAGTGTGGAAAGGTCACGTGCAAGCTTCCCCCTTGGATGCCTTAGAGCCATGACTTTCCCTCTGCCACACAACCCTCTGTCAGGGGCTTAAGTGAACCCCCTATTCCAGCCATTTCCCTGGCTATGTGTCTTTACCCCAAATTTGGCCTGGGCATTCCTCAGAGATCTGAATGTGTGCAGGACCCGTCAGGACTGGAAACTGGAAGCCCAAGTGGACCCATTTTCTTCTCCTTCATACTTGAATGCATCTAGTTGTCACAGCATCCCCAGAATGTAGTGGAACTGGGATGCTTAGATGCTTTCAAAGCACCGTACATGAGACTGTGAACCAGCACAAAGGAGATGAAGAGAAAATTCTGTTTGGGTTTTTTTGCTTAATTCTTGTTAAGAGCATAGTCCAAATCCTTCCTTCATCAAGTAACATCTGCTTCCATGTTTAAAGCTCAGTGGGTCCCACAAGTCTTAACATAAAAAATTGATGTTGGGTCTAAGGGGTGTAGGTTGGTGAAGAACACGTACCTTGCCATAAGGTGCCTTCAAAATGGCCATACAATTCCATCGCCATATTCTCTCTCTCCTTCTCCTCCCTTCTTCCTTTCCTCCCTCCCTTGCCCCGCCCTCCCTCTTTCTGTGTGTCTCTCTCTACTATACATACTTAAACACACACTCACACTACATACTGCATACCATACACACAAACATGTACACAAGCATACTCAAACACACTCATCTACAAACACATATTCACACATATGTGTACACAGACATGTTCATGCCACATACCCCATACAATACACATAAGCACACAGTCATACCAAATACCACACATCACACTCACACACATACGTACACACTGGGTTTATGCAGTTTTCCATTTTAAAGATTTTGTTTTATTTTAAAAACATTTATTTTTATTTTATGTGTATGGGTCTTTTGCCTGCATGTTTGCCTGGACACCACATACATGTAGTTCGGGCAGAGGCCAGAAGAGGGCATTGGATTCCCTGGGTTTCAGATAGTTGTGAGCTGGGTGAGTGGAACCAATGCTCTCTTCTGGAGAGTAACCAGGGCTCTTAGGGCTCCTAGCCACTAAACCACCTCCCCAGCTCCATGCAGTTTTTAAAATATGTTAACATGTCTATTAGAAATAAATTGTTTCAAGCAAGTGCTTAGCTTAGGCAATAGAAGCTTTCAAAGAGGAATACAGATTCAATGATTTCTCTGGTTTATTAGGGAGAGAGGCAATATTTTTTGATCTACAAATTTATTATTAGCCTTTTGTTTGACATGTAGTATGTGTATATATTCATGAGGATGCCAACTTTTATATTTAAAGGAACAATGTTTCTCACACATACAGAGTTAACAAAAATAGAATATTTCTATCAAAATTTTTTTTTTTAAAAGATTTATTTATTTATTAAGCATACAATGTACTGCTGGCAAGGAAGGCACCAGGTCTCATTATATTACAGATGGTTGTGAGCCACCATGTGGTTGCTGGGAATTGAACTCAGGACCTCTGGAAAAGCAGCCAGTGCTCTTACCCTCTGAGCCATCTCTCCAGCCCCCTCTATCAAAATATTTAAAAGTGATTGTACTGTTAGAATCAAGAGGCCCTTAAAGCATAAAATATTGCTAACTTAAGTTATAAAACCCTTTGGCTTAAATGTATAAAATACTCCACACTTTGCTGACTGTTAAGTTTAAGGAACTTGTGAACAATTTAAAGAATCTGTTTTCTGTGAATGGAGCCCACACATGAAACACTTTTGCTCTGTTTAACACAAGGTGGTTTGGACCGTCCAGTCCATCACGCAGGAAGATACTTCGTTACTCTTTGTATAACACATGTGTCATGCCGTCGGAGTTTAGAACTGTCCCTTCTTTCCCACCATTTCCTCTTCCATGGTTTCAGTTACTTGTGGTCAGCTGAAAATAATAAACGGAAAATTCCAGAACTAAACAATTCCTGGGTGTTAAGTTGCACACTGTTGTGAGTGGTAAGAGCACCCTTTATGCCGCCCTGTTTGCTCTTGAGCTGGACATGACTCATGCGTTTTATCCACACATCCGCTCTGTCTGTGGCATCCGCCCTTTGGTCTCATAGCAACCACCCCAGTTAACCCGGCTGCCTGTCACAGCTTCACCATGCCGATGTTCGTTCGGCCCTTGTTTTACATAATCATGGCCCCAGAGTGCCAGAACAGTGATGCTGGCAGTTTAATTATAGTCTAGTGTTATTGTCTATTCTTCTATCATTAGTTATTGCCAATATCTTATTGCTTCTAATGAACGGATTTAACTTTATCGTAGGTACGTGTGTATAGGGAACAAACCTGGGAAACACGGAGTTCAGCGTCACCCATGGCTTCAGGACTCCAAAGGGCTTCTTGAAACGCAACCTTCCCAGATCAGGTGAGCTGAAGGTAGGAGCACCAGGCCCACCGGACTTGAGTCTGAAAAAGCCACGGAAGGTTGTTTCTTCTCCCCATTTCACAGCCCCGATGAAGTCAGCGGAAGTGACTGAAGGCACGTTCCCCAGGCCACTGCCACTCAGCAGCAAGGCCTTCTTTCCTTGGATGTCTAAAAAGCCAGAAGCACCCTGTCCCTGTTGTCCCTTTGGTCACTATACCACCTCTCTCAGTCTCCAGAAGTTTAAGATCCTTGACTGACTCAGAAGCATCCACACCCAGTCCTCTTGAATGGTTCCCCCACATAGCGTTTGTGCACGGAGCCAGCAGTGGGTACCACAGAGGAGAGCCCCAAGTCTCTGTCTAGTGGCGGGGTAATAGGGATGGAGTCTGTGCCTTGGTATGCCAGGTCCCTGCTGTGGGGAGTAAGAGGGGCCAGTACTGAGACTGTGGATCAATGGTGCAAACAAGGTGCCCAGCAAATGCCTGCTGTTATGACTCGGTCTTTGGAAACAGTAGGCGCAGGCTGTGTTAACTCACCTAGGGAGAGGGCTAGTCTTGAGGAAGAGAGAGTTTTGAATGTAGTTCAGAAATAATTAAGTGCCTCGCTCGATTGAAATAGAAAGGCAATTAACACAAGGAAGTATTTTTCTCTGTGCTATCTAGGGCATCTTTTTCTCATTTTCCTTTTGTAATGGGAAAATGTGAAACTCACTCTGGTGAGGTCAAACCCCCCAACAAACAGGTTTCAAATAGGGAAAGTGGGTAGGACGCTGGAGATCTTATCCTCCCCAGCTGGGTAGCAGTGATGCCTAGGGCTCAGGCAAGCTCTTTAACCCCTCTGGCTTTCAGACTTCCTAAGCTGAAATTTGGGATGAACTATCCCAGTCTCCAGTGGTGGTATCAGGTGGTGGGTAGTCGCCGAGCCAGTCCCAGAGCTGACCTTACAGTGGGCTTCCTATTTCCAGGGAGAGCTTGCCCCTATAAGATGGAGACTGAAAACGAATGTGGACCTTCTGACTGAGGCCGCACAAGGGGAAAGTGCACAGATTGAAGATTGTGAGGGTAGCTTTATGGACTACATCTGGGAGTGGCTTTCGCCAGGGGCTGCTGGGAAATTCTGACGAGCCGTGGTCCAGAAGGAACGTGCTTAGCAGTTGTCTGTAGAAGGGGGCTGTCTGTACTCACCCATTCACTCAGTGTGAACTGCCAACGAGATACTTGAGGCTCGGAGAAGTTACAGACTTACTTCAAGGCCATCCCGTTTCAAAACAGTAGGAAGGTCATCTTAGGATACCAGTCTAACTCCTTCTAAATTTTTACTTGGGGATGAGAGTTATTACGGATTGAACACAGGGCTTAGCTTATTCTATCACTGAGCAGTATCCCAGCCCCCTTTTAGCTTTTTTTTTTTTTTTTACATGGGTTTCACTAAACTGCCTAGACTAGTTTTGAATGTACTCCATAGCCCAGGTCTCAATCCTCCTCCTCCTGTTCCTCTTTCTCCTCTTGTTCCTCTTCCTTCTTTAGCTGCTGGAGCAGGTAGGATTACAAGACTGTGTGTGTGTATAAAATACATGTAAATCACACATGCATGATATTTTTATTTTTTAAATTATAGTGTGTGCTTCTGAGGACAGGTGCCTAGAGTCCAGAGGTATTAGATTTCTCTGGAGCTGCAGTCATAGGCAGCCATAAACTGCCCTGAGTGTGTGCTAGGAACCAGACTAGGGTCCTCTGTAAGAGCAGTATGTGTTCTTAACTGTTAAGCCATCTCTCCAGTCCCCTGAACAAAATATTTTCCAGTAGTGATAAAATATGGATAACTGGTTTTTAACATTTATAACTGTCTACTTCAGTGGTGTCTGAAATACGTTTTGAGAGTGGGATGCTCCTAGGTGGGTGGCTACTTTCTTGTTTGATTGTGGGCTGGGGATCCAACTTAGGGCCTTGGGGTATGCTGGCCTACAGCCGTGTGGTTACATCCTCAGCCCTTGGTTGAGTAAAAATTTTAAAACAGTATTTTCATTTTGATCATAATCTTAAAAAGTTAATCATAGCTAGATTCATCTGCTTATTGGTATTGATGGTGATCCATAACTCTCATAGTTTGTTTTTATGCTGAAATGATTCCTTTAAACTTCTCCCATGCAACAGAAATTAAGAAAGATTTTGTGGTAGTTCAGAAAAATGAGAAAAGCAGTAGAAAAATGGGTCATTACAGAAGACATTATATAAATATACCACACCCCAAGAAACCTATTTAACTGACATCGGAACTATGTTGACATTTTGGTGGTGACAATTTCATTTTCAGAAAATAACATAATATCCAACATATTTTTGTTGTTTAATTTTAAAGCTTTGATTGTGTGTGTTTCTTATTAATTTTAGAATTTTATTTCCAGGATTGTATTCATTTATTTAAATTATGAGACACGGTATCATTTGTCCACACAGATGGCCTGGAACTTGCTATGTAGACCAAGCTTCCTTTGAAGTTATAGAGATCTGCCTGCTTCTGCTTCGGCCTCTGTTTCCTGAGTGCTGGGATTAAAGGTGCGCGCCACCTCACCCAGCCTCCCCAGGTGTTCATTAGTTTTGCAAGAATTTATTCATAGTCTTAAGTTTTAACATGCCTAAACTAATATAAATTGAAATCTGTGTGCTCTACTTACACTTTTCCTTTAGAGGTGTGTGTGTGGCGGGCTGCGGATGGAATTCAGCTGGCAGAGCCCTTCCTTGCCTGGTAGAAACAGAACTCTGACCCATGCTGGCACACACCTGTACAGCCAGAATTCTGGAGGTGCAGGCAATAGGACCAAACGTCTAAGGTCATTGTCAGCTTTAGGATATAGCAAGTTTTAGGACAATCTGGGTTACATGAAACCCCGTCCCAAAAAGCAAAACCTATTAAAGAAAAACATGTCAAAATAAAGGAAGGGCAAACTGCTAAACCTGGTGCTTACCAGGAAAACTTGTAGAACTTGTCTTTAAAAAATTTCCAAAATCAAGCCGAACAAAACCAAAACCCCAGAACAAAATTGGGCAGCTAAGATGGCCTCGTTGGGTAAAGCCACCAAGCCTGACTACCTAGTTCAATGCCTGGGATACATATGGCGGAAGGAAAGAACCAACTCCTGCAAGATGTCTTCTGACTGCAGTGTGTGTGTGTGTGTGTGTGTGTGTGCGTGTGTGTGTGTGTATGCGTGTGTGTGTGTGTGCGTGTGTGTGTGTATGTGTGTGTGTGCGCTTGTGTGTGCGCGTGCACGCACGCACACACGCATGTGCTATGGCACACGTATGTGCTCATGTGTGTGAAAGATGAAGCATGCTTCCTGTTCCTTAAGAGAACCTGAGAGTTTGGTTCTCAGCACCCACATGGGGTGGCTCACAACTGTTTGTAACTCCAGGGGATCCAGCACTATCTTTTGGCCTCCCAGAGTGTCCCTACACATAGAATATACACACAAACATATATGGATAAATAAAAAATAAATCTATAAAACAGCTGCAGCAACAACAGCACCACCAAAATGCTGTGTATAGTGGCATAGGCAGATTGAATTTCCAATATTCCAGAGGCAGAACTGAAATTCCTGGCCAGCCTCACTTGCCTGTCAAAAATTTAAAAAATATTTAAAAAGAACCAAAATTGATTTACAGAATTTTTATAAAAAAAAAATCTGCCTATGGCTAAGTTAAATTGTCCCCCCCCCCCAGCAGGGGGAGTTTTCTTCTGAAAGAGATTTGCATTTGAATTAGGAAGCTATAGCAGTTTGCAGTCAGCATTGGTTGATGTGAGATGCATCAACAAGCAGGCCCAGGTTCTCTGGGGCTTCAGCACTTGCTGACCTTCAACCCATTGCTCTACTGTTGGAGGACAGGTGCTTATCACAGCAGAAGACAAAATGATGCATATGCCTCTGTTTATGGAAAGGGTGATTTGGGGGTCCTCTTAACTCTCTTTAAGTGTTGTGTATCAAGTAAATAATATGTCTGCTTCAAACTTCAAGGACAATAGTGTCCTTCTTGGACACTCAGGAGAGTGAAGCCAGGTATCTATTTAACTATTTGACAACAGAAACATCATACATTTATCTATACAGGAGGGCTCTATGAAGTTGGTTCCATCCTTTCTTCCTTCTTTTTTATTTGAGATAGAGTCTCCCTATATAGCCTTTCAGGCCTGGAACTTGCTATGTAGACCAGGCTGGCCTCAAATTCAGATAACCTCCTGCCTCTGCCTTTTTGGTACTGAGATTAAGGGCGTGTATCACCAAATTCAACCATGGTAGGATATTTTCTATCCTCTGCTAAAGTTGCAGACAGCTTTCTTAATTTCACAGGTAGCTGTGGCCAAACTGCAGCTCAGGAGCCACGTGATACAAGTGAAACTTCACCTTGCTTCTTCCCCTGTTGACATGAGTCAAGGCAATAATACCTCACTGCGAATTTTCAATTATTATCTAAGTGAAAGGAGCCGCATTGTTGGCAATCAGTGACGCTACTCCAAAGATGAAGAAAAAAACCTCAATGGCTCTGTCTAGGGCACTAGTCACACAGCCACTACTTCTCACAAAAGTTTCCTGGCAATTTCCTTAGGTGAGCAGTTCATGAAAACCTGAAAAGCGTCTTTAAATATGGAAGTTAGAAACAGAGAGCCTTTTATGTGTTCCACATCTATCCTATCTGTTTTCTAATAGCCTACCTTTAGACTAATCTGAGGCTGAAGACGAGAAGTGCTCCCTTATCCTGGGAGCAGTCAATGCTGGGCCAGTATACGAAAATCCAAAGAGCACCATACAAAGCAGCATTGTGTTTGGAAACACAGGGACGTTCTGGATGAGCTATACCCATAGGTACAGCTCCTGGAAATGCTGTCACTCAAATACCTCCGATGGCAGCTTGCTAGAGAGTGATGCTAGCCTGCAGATCATTTAATCTAATTGTTTTTAGTTCTGCTAGCTACTGTCATCTGCACAGGATGCTATAACAGAACAACAGAGAGCAGGTACTTTAACCAACAGACATTTAGTACTCTCAGGTTGGAGGTTTAGGAGTCTGAAATCAGTGTGAGATTGGTTAGGTCTACTGTGATTCTGGGGTTACAGTTGAACTTGCTGATTGGTCATGGCTGGTGAATCTCAGACTTGGTCCCTTCACTGTGAAACTCTGTTCCTGGCCTGCATATGGATGACTTCCTGTTTGCTATGTTTGCTGTAGAGGTAGTACCAGCATATGATGGGGAAGGAAGGTTGCAAAGTTTTAACATATGATTGGTGAATGGACCACAAACATTTAGTCCATAATACAAGATGAGGAACTAGATTCTGGAAGGATGAACTTTCTCAAGATAATGCTTCTTAAAGACTTGACTAGCCAAGTATTCTTACTTTTGTCAACTTGAAATTATAGAAGTGAACGTAATGGGGAAAGATATATTTCTTGTTTTTTTTTTAAAAAAAGATATATATATATATATATATATATATATATATATATATATATATACATCAGTCATACAACTCAACCCCTGAACACATTACTTTGATGAAGATAAAGTTGCCCAAATCTCTTCCTTGCCATATAAGAGCATCTCGTGAAACAAGAAACAAGTGCAGATGGATTAAACTAGACCCAGCATGCAATGGGGTCTCTGGGAATGGATGGGGGGGGGCACGTTTCTGTTTTCTGTGGATTTCCTGCTTCCCTTCTCTGAGGAGGAGAAGTTATGCGGGCCTAGGACATGAGCCCTATTCATTTACCTTTCCAGACCTGAGCAAGCCGGAAAGTTCATTTTCAGCAAAACCACAGAGGAGTGCCTTAACGAGTCATTCCAGAAAGAGACACTCAACTTGAAAAATGTCGTCTTTTAGGGAAGTGTCTGAAGGCCTGGACTCGGCTCCAACAACCCTAATTTGTTTCTCTTATTTGGGCGCAGTTATTTGCATACAGACATTTGCTTAGTTTAATTTCAAAGCTTTCAATGTGCTAGTTGAAATCACGTTTTTTTTTTTTTTTTTGATTGGGGAAACACTCAGACTAGTTCAGAATCTCCCCTAATTAAAAAAAAAAATAGAGGTTTGTACTTTCCAGGGTAAGAAACACATTTATAGTCTCCCTTTAAATCTTACTTTGCAAAAGTCTACAGAGGAGGTAAGGGCGAGAGGCCAAGCCTGTTGATTTACTGTTTAGTTATATCCTTCCCCCTTCCACCCTTTAAATGTTTTTTAACATATCAGGGTTAACATAAACCCTCAAACCACCACGAAGTAAACATGTTCCATCACGTAATTCATGTCTGAAATGAAAATGAAGCTATAACCGCAAGGTAATTTCCCAGCATCCACATCACAGCTCACAACTATCTGTAACTCTAGTTCCAGGATATCTGACTCTGTTTTCTGGCCCTCAGTGGCAGGAGGCATGGACATGGTGTACATACAGACATTCAGGGAACACACGCATACTCATAAGTTAAAAATAAATAGCAAAATACCTTTAACTAAAGAATAGGGAGGTTGAGGAATGATTGCCTTGGCCAGGGTCCCTTAGGTAGACAGTGGTGTA
Source organism: Microtus ochrogaster (assembly GCF_000317375.1). Classification (NCBI taxonomy): domain Eukaryota; kingdom Metazoa; phylum Chordata; class Mammalia; order Rodentia; family Cricetidae; genus Microtus; species Microtus ochrogaster. Next base: position 1,469,347 of record NW_004949128.1, on the reverse strand, counting down.
ATACATTTGTGATCAACCCTTGTGCTGGTATGTCGGTCAAGGTGCTTGAAACCAGCAGTTCTCTTCCTGGCTCAGTTCTTTGGGGAAATGGGTTTCCGTGAACATGAGTGCCCATTCTGTGCCTTGTCTGGTCACACAGTGCTGATGGAGTCTGCAAGACACAGAAGCTAAACGTGTGTTGTTCTGGCATTAGATAGACTGACCTGGGCTCGACTTTGCAAGGTGACCTTGCCTGGGCACTTTCCTCCCCCTTCGACGTTGGTTTCTTCACGTGCAAAGTTAGAAGAAACATTGGGTTTTGCTGTGTGACTTTGCTGGGAGGATTGAGAGAGACTGTGGTATACTTAGCATAGTACATTGTATCAGATACTCCATCACACACACTCAATAAACTGCAGATTGGGTAGATGTTGGAAAAACAGTCCTCCACGTTATTCAGTAGCTCCTTGATTGGAGGGGGAGCAGCGTGAGATGAACCTGAGGGGAAGCCATGGAAAGATATCCATGGGCTAACTTAAAGGGAAAGATTCATTTAGGTAACTTTGGAAATGGATCCGTGGCGGGTGGATAGTGTAGAGATGCTCAAGGTGTTCCTGGGAAGACGAGGAACTTATTAATCGAGTAAAGAAATGGTCAATGTGAACCCCCAACCGGCGCTGGGAAATAGGCTGTCTCGAGCGTCAGTGTCGCGAAGGAGCTCAACGATCACGAGGTGGCGCTGTGACTCCACCTTAGAAGATTCTGGCTCGCAAGTAGCCTGCAAGCCCGGATCCGCTTAGAGGATCCAGGGCAGGGTCCTGTTGATAGGTTTGGCTGAGTCTTTGTGGCAGCCAAGCGAATCAACAGCGATAAAGAGAATGGACACACAAGCAAATCTCCCGGAAGCGGTCTCTTTTTGGACGCGGCATCAATAATCAGAAACTGTCCGCGAGGAACCATTAGGAGCGCGGAACTGTCCAGCAGGGATCTTTGCGCTCTCAGTTCGTGTAATTTGTGGGTGGAAATTACATCTGGTCTGCAGGGAGCTGAGCTGGGCGCTCATTCCCGGCCTGTGGCCATGCCCTGCACTCATTCAGCAGGTTCCTTCCTACCCGTAAGGCCAAGAGACCTTCAGTCTCACCATTTCCCTTGACACCTTGGTTTCCACCCAGCTTGGTGATTTCCCGCAGCGGGACTTAGATTTTTAGGATGTCTTTACTGTATTTAACACACACAAGTGCACACATGAAACACGTGTGAAGTCGGGCTTCTACTCACGAGTATGATCGTGCTCGTACACACGGACTTGCACACCATACTCACATAAAATGTATCTACACATGACACTCATACACACTCTTGATAGAGGTGCACCTGTACGCATTCCCGTGGCACCGCAGTCGAGCGGAAGTGCTCACACGGAGCCAGCAGTGCCCTGTCACAACTCAGCACCTACGCGCACTGTATAGGACCACAAATACGCAGCCGTCCGTCGCTGATGGAAACCTGTCTGTACATTTGCATCACGGGCATCTTAAACAAAGGTAGCAATGAGGACAAGGAAGAGCACAAGAAAAAGTCATCAAAGAAACGAGCGCACAAACTTTTTCCCTTGGATATTTTGAGGTCATTTGCCAAATGCTTTTTTCCTTTCTCAGCTTTCTTTTAGGGTTTGAAACAGGCCCATCTCGCTCTTAAATCTTACAGCCCCCTCCTCTTCCCCTCTCCCACCTCAGTTTGTATTTTAAACGTTAAGCAATGTTAAATTATAAACTGCTGGAGAGCTCCTTTCTAACACCCTTGTACCCCGGAGTGTGGAAAGAGCCGGGTCTAGTCTCTCAGGCTGATAAGGAAAAATCTTAAGGCAGGGTACCAGCTTTGAAGGCAGCGCAGACCAGGGTTCTTTTTCTGGAACTTCACCAACTCAGGATGACCTGTGGTTTTAGGCGTCTATATTCGGGCCAAGACAGAAGCATCTTTTCCCCCATGAAAGTTCAGGCAGGGGTCCAGACGTCTGTCCTGTGATGGGCATTGTGGACATCCGACGTTGGATGTTGAGGCCAAGTCCTGTACTTAAGCTGTTTCTGTCAAACAAGCTTGCCAGAGTTTAGACCTCAGCTGGGGCAGGATTTGAAACGATGTGACCCAGGTAGGACTGGGGTGGGTGTTCCCTGGGGAGCCCTGTCCGGGTAGGGCTGGGAGACTCGAAGCACACTTACACATTATAGCGCAGACGTGTTTTTAAATATTCATATTCGTTAGTATTTTTGCAAAACAATTTGTGCGGTTTGCCCTCAAGCTGACATGTGCCCCTTCTCTTTTTTCGCCCTGCTATATGCAACTGGGACCTAACGCACTAGCGAGTTTGGGTGGTGGTGGGTAGATGGTCTATGCCTCTGCCTGGTAGAGGTTTGGCTCCAAGATTAACAGCACCAGCACCAGGCCAGTAGCGTTATTAGCGGTGTGATGGGGGTGAGGATCGGGGGAGGTGGCACAAGTTTTTTTTTTTTCACTTCCCTCACAAACCCTCAGTTTCCTCACCTGTAAAATGGGAGTGGCCTGTGGTGAAAAATCAATAATCTCATGCCCGGTAAACCCAACAACAAATTGGATCTATTTATTGTCTGGGACGATCCCGGGGGAAACCCGAGAGAGGCCTCAGATCGGTCGGTTGGGGAGCGGACAGTTTCTAGGAGCCCCGCCACTCCTGATCCTATCAGAGTCTAGCCTCCCGCGAGCGGCTATCATTCTTTCCCTCAGTGTTCTAGTTGGTACCAAGAGGAGAAAGGTGATCCCAGGGACAGGGACTGGATGAGCAAGGGGGAACTTTTCCGGAGCGCTACGAGGTCGCAAGCCCGGATCAGAGTCCGGATTTCCGGTGGCGCTCTGGCCTATGGCTCTCACGCTCCCCATAGCGGTGGATAAATGCCACCCGGGGACAGGCCAGTAGGCTTTAGTGGGTGCGTGTGTCTCAGTGTCCGGCCGCCTTCACCTGCATCCTCTTTTCCCTCGGCCTCACCTCACTTTCCCAGGGCTCAAGGTCTCTACCAACTCTGTCGGGTGTCCCCCACTCCTTATGACTCTCTGACCTCTGCCCTGTCCCTGTCACCCGTCTCCGAAGCCTAGTGATCCCGCGACTCCCCAGGAGCAGGCAGCAGGCTAGAGGGCCTTTGAGCCTCGCTGCTTTGTCGCCTGCTTCCCCACTTCCCGTTCCTCCCAGCTTTGAAGGAAGCGCCTGTCCTCCCACTGGAGGTCAAAGCTGCCTCTGGCCAGGAAACTAAGAAAGGTGAGGGGTTACTTCCCCTGGACTGTTGGTCCTGGGGGCGGGAGTCTTCAGAAAGAGGACGGTAGAACCCCTTAGAGACAAGTCCCAAGCCTGGCCTCCTGGGGGCAGGCGAGCAAAAGCCATCCCCTCTCCCCCCCCCCCCCAACCCGGAACGTTCCTCCCTGTCCCCAGTTTCAAGGAATTCAAAGAGGGGTCTTTCTTTTTACTCAAGGGCGAGCAGGGGAGCTGATTTCTACCCGAGCCCCTAGAAGCTATTCTGTCATTTGATGCGCCCCAAGAGAGAGAATCTGAGTTTACAGACGTTTGGAACCGCCGGGATGTGAGAAGTCGTGCTTGACGGGTGCAGGGGGAGGAACTTCTTGTGACTTGGCCTCAACTTCCTCTGGCACCCCCGAGAACCCCCAAAGCTGGGCAGCCCTGCCTGGCAATGAAGACCCTCTAGGGTCCCCTTAGAGACAAGTCCCAAGCTTGTCCATGACTC
>NW_004949128.1:1407889-1464911 GCF_000317375.1 Microtus ochrogaster | reverse complement strand
CACCCCCGAGAACCCCCAAAGCTGGGCAGCCCTGCCTGGCAATGAAGACCCTCTAGGGGCTGTCCATGACTCTGACCGTCCTGAAGAAGGCTGGAGAAACTGCCAAAAGTTCAACGCGGAACCAGAAGAAACACACTCCTCGGTAGTGACTCCTTCTGAGAAACCGACTGTGTTCTCTCCTCGCTCCGTCTTTCCTCTCTCACCGCTTCCCTCTCCTTCGGTTTTTCTCTCAGAGATGAGAGAGAGCAGCAGAGAATTACCACCATCTTTTCATATAAATTCCTAGGTACCAAAGCCAGGGGCTCTGACTGTGCAGCTGTGAATGAGGCCTGGGAATCAACAAGTACGCCTCTGCTTCTCCTTCCACACACACACACACACACACACACACACACACACACGCACACGCGCACACACACACACACACACACACGCGCGCGCGCGCGCGCGCGCGCGCGGTCTATGACACACTCTGTGGTCCTGGGTGTTTTCTGCCACCCTCTCTGTTCCACTTTCTCTCTAGCCTGCTCCTTCTTAAGCATTTACTACCAGATGCAAAAGCCATGTTAAAAGTGTAAGACATCCAGATAAACACCTACACATGTACTCTGTCTGGCTTAATGAAAATAAAGAATGCCCATCACCCCAGGTGAGGTGCCTGATGTCTGTGCCCGCCAAAGGGGAAGAGATTCTTGAGCCCCTCTCTTTGCATTCTTCTTCTTCTCTGGCTCAGTGGACGGACGTGAAAATTGCTTATTTTGTAGTTAGTTCCCAGATAATAGAGATGCTAAAGATACAATTCTCTGTGCCATTCTGGCTTTGGGGACAGTGCTTACTCACAACAGAGTCCTTTGTAGATGACCCCCAGAGGTCTGTGTTCTCTGTGACTCCTACTAATCACAAAGTGTGACTGCCTTTCTCCTTTCCTGGCAGTGAGCTTTTCTGGACTGTGTGCTCCCCATCACTGGGACGCATACTCTGTTACAAACAACTGTAAATGGTTTGATTACTGAAGAGAAACGTGGATCTGTTAAAGAAAGGCCTGAGTCTTAGGTTAGGACTTCCTGGGACCCATTGTTGGTGGGTGGCTCCTGCTTTGTGAAGCCCCTACCTTGAAGTAAACCCCCCCACCCCCCCAACTTCGAGAAGGAGAGGGACTGGTTCTGTGGACTCTAAGCTAACAGGATCTTGGGCTTGCAACTTGGGAAAAAGTTTAATAGGCCCAGATTCAATTGTGCATCTAAATTCTACAGCGATGGAGAAGGTACGAGTGTCTACAACCATGTAGCCCTTTCCGTCTTTTTACACACACACACACACACACTCTGCACCAGCTGTGTCCCAGAAACTCTGGCAGATGCTCTGGGGATCCTTGATGGGTCAGATGTTCTCTGCAGGGGTAGCTTGGAGGAGATACATTAATTATGGTCCCAGAAAGAACTGTCCCAACACATATATGATCCAGACAAATCCTCTGAGAGCTAGATGGGAGAGAAAGTTGGGTCTGAGGACAGTGGCCATGCGTGTACCTGTAGGCTTGGACTAAACTCACTCTTTCATCACAGAAGGGCTCCACTCTCCTCCGCCGCCATAACCACAAAGCCCAACCCTTGCCTGTCTTAATGCTTTCATTCAACAGCGACGTGTACTTTTCCATCGCTGACCCCAATACATTTTCTAAATCAGATGGCCCAGGAAGGCCAGCAGAAAGGGAACCTGGATTTCGGGCAAAGAATTTCCCCAAGCACCCCTTAGCAGATTTGGCTGCACCCAGAGATGTCCTCTGAGGCTAATGATACAGTTTACAAGGAGCTTATTCGACTTTGCAATCTTGAGAGAAAAAAAAAAAAAAGATGGGTCAGGCACATTACCCATAACCGTCTATCTATTTCCTCCCCAGCCACAACACAAAGGCCAAAAGGCCCGAGGTGGAAGGCAAGTTACCTTTCCTTCCCCTTTCTCTTCTTTTTTGTTTCCTTCCTTTCCTCCCCTTGTATTCTTCTACCGACTCCACTTCCTCCTTCTCTTCCCCCACCCCCACCTCTCTCCTCTTATTTCTTAGTCCTTCTTCTTGTGGTTGTGACTAAAATTGACTCAAGCTGCCTTCCCTTTTCACAGAAAGAACCCCCGTGTGCCCAGTAACCAACTAATCAGAGGAGGCAACATCCTTGCTGCTTTGATAAAGAAAAAGACTGAATATGAGGATATTTAGAGTCACGCTCTGGCACAACCCCAGCGTCCTATTCTTTCTACCATTCGCACATCTCGGGGGTGAGGTGCTGCTGCAGAGACCTGAGAGTTAGAACATAGCCCAGCACCAGAACCAGAGTCATTTCAGAGGCAGGCTGAAGACAGAGTCGGGATCCCCCACTCCCTAGAGATCTGCTAATGCCTCATTTGTTGGGGCTTTGGGCTCCTCTACCGCTCCTGATACGGAGACAGTGTCCTTCCGCGGGCCCTCAAGCCTCAATCTCGCGAACACAAATTCCATCCCTCCATTGCTTCAAAGTGAAGAACTGGGCACCTGGGATGCGCATCCTGCCTTTTCTGCCTTGTCAGTCCTTTTTCCTTCACTTTTGCCCCCGGAGCAGGACAGCGGAGCAGCAAGGGACCAGGTGTCTGCCCAGGGAAACGCAGACCGCCGTGGTGCAGACCCTCTCAGCCCAGATCCCTGAGAAGGATATCTCCATCTCCTTCCCTCTGCCCACTTTCTCGCTCCTCAGGGTCCCGGCCCCGCTCCTTCCCAGCCTAGAAGCCGGTGCTCTGTGCTCCCTCGCTCGCCACTTTGCCGGGAACTTTGGCGACTCCCCTGCGCCACCCGGAGAAGGATGTTAATGAGGGAGTGTGGCCTGGCTCTGTGAACAAGCAGCTCGGGAGCTACGATTGGCTGCGGTAAGGCGGAAGGATGACGTTATGCAAAGAAGGGGCGTGGCCAGACTGCGAGGGCCCCGCCTCTTTCCCTTTGGGGTTAGTGTGCCTGTGTTTAGCTCTGGGGAGAGTCAAACTGGATTCCACAGGGAGAGCCTGCAAATCACTTCTATTTTAGCAAGGAGAAAACAGAATCTCCATCCAGCAGGGTCCACCCCTCTCTTTCTCCCTCTCCTCTCTCTTTCTATCTCTTTCCCTCCCCCCTTCCTCTTTCCCTCTCTCTCCCCTTCCCCCCACCCTCTCCGGTGTATCTGTCTACAGCAACCAGCGTCCTCATCTACAAGCACGGAAAGGAAAGAAACATCTTTGGTTGAGAGAGGAGGAAAAAAAGAGAGAGAGAGGAAAAAAAACTTGCCTGATTGTGGAAAATGACACTTCAAGTAGCCAAGCCGGCTTCGAGAGTCCTATCTATTGTTTCTTAAATTGTCATCAGGGTGGTTTTTTTTTCTTCCTGCTTCTTCAAGTGAAGGTACCTCTACAAAAGGAAACTCCAGCCCCTCCTGTACTCCAACGGCCTGTGAATACTACAAAAAAAAAAAAAAGCAAAAAAAAAAAAGGAAAAAAAAGCACCCAAACTCAAAATCAACCAACCAAACAACCCCCAACAGCCAAGCATACATCTCTATTTTTTTTCTTAATTTTGGTCTTTTCGTTGGATTTTCCCTTTCTTTTTTTCTTCAACCCCCCCCTTGTTATCGCTCAGTTTTGAGCGAAGGTTTACATTTTTAAAAATTTTGCTTTTCAGCCCGCCGCCTTGATGTAGCGCGAGTTTCATCGACTCAAAAAAAAAAAAATCTGTGGTTGGCGTTTTCTTCCTTTTTTTTTTTTCAATATTTTCAAAGGGGAGGAGATTTTCCACAAGAAAAGGTTGTTTTCATGTTTGGGATCCAGGAAAGCATCCAACGGAGTGGAAGCAGTATGAAGGAAGAGCCGCTGGGCAGCGGCATGAACGCGGTGCGGACGTGGATGCAGGGCGCCGGGGTGCTGGACGCCAACACAGCGGCGCAGAGGTGGGTACCGCTCGGGGACCGCGGCGGAAAGGCCGCGGGCTAGCGGGAGAGCCTGGAGGCGGCAGCGCGGCTACACGGGGCCCGGCCACGCGAGTGCGTCTGCCGCTGTGCTGCGTTCGCCGCTCGGGCTCCGCGCTCCCCGGCTGCGCAGCACTTGGCGCCGGCGGCCAGAGAACTGCGAGCGGCGGAGCTGCTGGAGGGAGCCGAGCCCAAGCTTTGCCGGCACTTTCCGCAGCCTCATCTGCGACTGTTTTCATTTTGTTTTAACCCAGAAGAGGCGTCTCACCAGCACGGTGTTGGATAACTGCGCTTTTCTGACTGCTTGTTTTCTTTTCTGGGTGGTTATATTTTTTTTTCCTTTTCCTCCCCTTCCCTTTGCTTCCTTTCCCCCTTTATTTCTCTTCGATTTTTTCCTTTCTCTTTTTTTCCTTCTTTCCTTTTCTCCTTTCTTACTTAATTTTCTTCTCTTCCCTTCTTCCTTCCTTTCCCTTACATCCCATATTTTTCTTTCTCCCCATTTTCTTTTCTTTTTTCTACCTTTCATTTCTTTTCTTCTTGTTCTTCTTCTTACACCCTTGCGTTCCCAGTCTTCCCCCCCCCCCCTTCTTCCTCAGCTTTGCTCTTTCTTTCCTCACCTCGCAGTCTCTCCTGCTCTGTCTTCCCATTTCTCTCCCTGGAGCCTTCCCTTACTTCTGCTATCTGGTTCTCCACTTGCCCTTTCTCTACTCCCTAGCCTTCAGTTTTTCTCACTCAGCCTGCAGAACAACTTTAATTCTCACGTTCCTTAAAAGCCTTCCTCGGCCCCTGTCACCTTGGCCACCTCCAGTCCCTCTCTCACTCTTCAGAGTCTACACTGAGTGGCTTGGAGGCCATGCCCTTGGAGGCCAACTTGAGGAACTTTCCTGAGCACAGCCAGAGTCCTGTCCTGGGGCTCTTGGTCCCAAGTGAGAAATGGTACCCTATCCTTTTCATTCCTGGCCACCCGCTGGGCTTATGGGAATGGAAAACTTGGTAGCCCCAAACCCCATTAGATTTAAAGGGTGCAGAAGGAGAAGGAAGAGTCATTCCATCATTCTAGTTTTGGGGTGAGGGGGACTAGGGACAACTGTCCCTGCAGTATTTCCGTCCCCGCTGAGCATAGGGTTGGGAGTGGTTGGTAGTGAGAGTGAATTGGGTAACTAGGCTGGAAGCGAAAGTGTGTGTGTGTGTGTGTGTGTTGCCCGGTTTTGTCGGGCACTTTGGGATGTCAGTGCGGTACCCCCGGGCACCCCAATCTCTAGTACCTGGCGGAGCTGCTCAGTCAGCAGCTCTGGCTCTTTGGGTTTCAGGAATGTGTGAGGATGAATTTCTCAGAAGGGCAAAACTTTGTCAAGACAGGTCTTTTATTTAAAAACAAAACCAAACAACATCAACAAACACACACAACAAAAAACCAAAACATCCCGGTTCCCTTTCCCATAGCGATCAATCATTTCTCATAGCCGCGAGCGAGCCCCAATATGGGACCCTTTCTCCCCTTGCTTGTGTTTGCGTAGAAAATTAGCGTGCTGAGGCCGGGCATCGGCAGCTAGCAGAAGCTGGGGAGGTTTCCTGGAGGGTGGCTGCAGCAGCAAGTAGCCTAGCGTGCCTGCATTCGTTTCCACCTGCCCCCTCACTCGTGAGATTTGGAGGCGCAGTTGGAGCCCATTCCCACGCCTTATCCTTCGAAGTTGTAAACTGCGTACTTTCTGTCTAACCTCCTTTCACCTCACCCACGGCCACGTTTCCTCTGCACGCAGCGCGGTTCAAGTGGAGTAAAGATTGTAGCGTTTCATCTCGCGCCCAAAACCCAAACAAAACTTTCACACCTCTGGATTCTGAGGACCCGCTGTCTCTGAACCGGGAGCCCAGGAACATGACTGGCGTGTGTGCGGTTCTTCAGCCGCGCTTGGGCTCCTGATGGGTCATGGAAGGCGCCCTGGGGATGTTTTGGGAACAGAGGAGGTGGGTGTTGGGAGGTTTTGCTCGCGTGTCCTGGGTGACAATGGGAGTATGGGACACGGTTTGACTTAGCGATCTAACTCTGCGTCTTTGGTCGCAGCGGGGTGGGTCTGGCCCGGGCTCACTTTGAGAAGCAGCCGCCTTCTAATCTGCGGAAATCCAACTTCTTCCACTTCGTCCTGGCCCTCTACGACAGACAGGGCCAGCCCGTGGAAATTGAGAGGACTGCCTTTGTGGGGTTCGTGGAGAAGGAAAAAGTAAGTGGGCGCAGCGCTGTCCCCAGTAGTCCCAGGCTCAGGGAGCAGGCCCAGGCGCCTTAAGAGCGGCCTCCGGGCATGCAAAGCTAACCTCACACTCCTGTGAGCGCCCCCGCCCCCGTCACTTCCCGTCCTGGACGAATTCAGGCTCCTGAGATACAAGGTCCTGCTCCAGTAAGTTAATTATGGAGCCTCCAGAACTGGAGAGAGCCCAGGCAAAACGAACCCGACTTCAGTCTATCTATCCTTGGGACCCTGGGATGTGCTAGGTCTGAACTAAGAGACCTTGCCTTGCTTGCCTCAGATGGCCCAGGCTGCAGTCCCAAGGTTCGAGGTAGAGTCTCACCCATATTCAGTACACCTCACAGAATTTTCTGGAATGAGAGTAGGACAGAGAGAGAGAGAGAGAGAACAGTTGTGAAATGAGGGTGGAGAAGGTATTAATTGTTGCCACAATTACTGTTGCTATCTGGGCTGGCTGACTTCACAGGCTAGTGTGTGTGTGTGTGGGGGGGATCCCATTTGGGAAAGGTTGCCTCGAAGTTAGCGCACTCGCTCATGGAGACTTCTTGTCCTCATCTCTTGTGTCTTTGGGCCCTGCTGCAAACCAGGAAGCCAACAGCGAAAAGACCAATAATGGGATCCACTACCGGCTCCAGCTCCTCTACAGCAATGGTGAGGCTCCTGTCGGGTCGGTGCCAGCACCCTGGGGCTCCGGGTCAGGGCAGGGGGCTCACGGAGCTCCAGGTGGACGAAAGCCTCCCAGCGAAGCTCAGTCGTCAGCCACCCTCCAGGTGAACAGGCCTCTCCGAAATTTCATCCTAGGAAGTTTCTCACCTGAGGAGGCGGAGGGCGGCTTGGTCAGCCTAGGGCTGACTGGAGGCCACTTGACCCCTAACTTGACCATTCGGTTGGCTTCTTCCCCCCCCCCCCCTTCTTGAAGCCTGTTTTGCACAACCCAAATTCCCAGGTCGCAGGACTCCTCGGTTCTGGGGAGCTTGGAATGGTGGTGGTCCTGAGGGATCCAGGGGACTGCATAGGGGCTCTAGATGGGAGGGAGAGTGGCCAGGCTGGGGGATTCCCACCCCATATCTAGCTCCAGTGCTTCGAGGAGTCTGGCTTCCAGGGGGAGGGGGCATTTGAACTAGGCCTAAGATCTTTCTAGATGGGGGGGGGGGGCATCCTGGCTCTCCCTTTTCCGGACAGCAGGAGTTCCTCTTGGCCTTGGCCCCCTTTGTGCGCAGGTTTTGTTTGTTGCCCTTGTTATTTATATTGCGGGGTTCTTTTTTTTCCTTCGGGGCTTATCCCCTCTCTTAATTTTCCTTCTTCCTTCCTCCACCCCCAGGAATAAGGACGGAACAGGATTTTTACGTGCGCCTCATCGACTCCATGACAAAGCAAGTAAGTTTCTCAGAATTCCACGTTGTGGGGACGATTCTCAGCTCACAGAATTTGCTGCGGTTCAAAAGCTGGTTGTGCCACCACTGAGAGATGACTGGGATCCAGACTCTCAAAGCCAGGGGGGTGGGCCTGGCAAAGTGGTGGCAGCGCAGGTTTCCGGGGCCATTCCCTTCGTCATAGCACCTTCGCCTGGGGAATCGCTAGAGGCTCATTTCCCTCCCTGAGAAAGCCAGGCCTGGAGATTAAGACCTGGGATGCTGAGTGAAGGAGTAAGGACTGGACTTCCTCTGGGAGCCCTAAGGGGTGGAGAAGGAGCCCTAGAGAAACCCCATCCCCCCGGGGTTCAGAACTTCTGAAACACAAACTAGCCAGGCTTCATCCAAGGCCCAGGCCTGAGGAACTTAGAGGGGGTGTTTAGGAGGGCAATGCTGGCCTCTGCGGGAGTGTGGAGCAGGGTGAAGTTTGCAAATGACTTCTCTATAGATTTATATTTTATTTTTTTAAAGGCGGTGGTATTGGAAAGTAGTGTTGGAAGTGGGAGCCTACAATTGTTTGAGGGTATCTTGCAAAAACCCTCCTGCTTTGGCCTCCAAGTTTGGCTGGGAGCCAGGCAACTAGAGCTAGCTAGCTTTCCATCTTAAAGGCACAGGGACGGCATTTTCTTAAGCCTGCCAACACTTGGTGTCAAGCAGTATACATTAAGGTTGAGTTATGTTTTAAAAGATACAGTTATGAGCCAAGGTAGAAGCGAGGCTTGACATTTTAATGAGGCACAGTTTTTTTTTTTTTTAAACTTCCCTCTTCTTAATTTTAAGAAAAAGTATAGTTTCAGAATGAAGTAGTTGGTTAGTTAGTTGAAGTAACAGAAAAAAGGAGAGAGCTTTATTGAGAGAAAGACAGAATTCAGAATAAAAAGAAAAGCCATCTATTGCACAGTAAATAGCATTTTAGTACCAGGGTTAAAATGTGTTTACTTGATTGTCATTTTAAAATATTCCCTTTTAAAATAAGGAGGGACGCACTTCCTTCACTGGTTTGGAAAGTTTGGAATTAGGGCGTGCTTGCATAATTAAAAATAGCTTTAGATCTGCCTGGCTATAAGGTGCAAAATACACATAAATAAGCTGTTGGGAACTTTGAAATCTTAACCGAAAGCATTTAATAACAGCTCATGTTGATTAACATGTTTATATTTTTATTGTGACTCAAGTAAAATATATGGAACTATGGGTATGAAGTATATTTTAAAGTTAATAAGTATTTGAAAAAATTGATGTCATTTTATTTCCCTTAAGTATTTTCCTCTCCTGGAAGACTATGTTCATTTCTTAGTTGACAACTCAGAGTAAATTTTCACTTATTGTTTTAATCATAGTTATTTTCTTGAATGCATAAATGGCTATATAGGATAATTGTCTTTCCTTTGGACTCTGAATTTTTAGTTTTTTTTCCCCTGCTGAAAAGAAACACACACACACACACAAACTTGATTTTTGTAACTTTTAATTTGATGTCAAAACAAAAATATATCATGTGAAGTTCTGTTTTTCAAAAATTGTTTTTGATATGATGGGAATCCTTTCTTGTCCTTCTCATCAGAGAAGAGTGGAAAGAGGGGGGCAGGGGAAAAAGAATGAACTCTGCCCCATACTCCACTTGTATTTATTAGGACTTACTTTTTAAGATAAATGTATTCACACAAACAACAGGATAAGGCCGATGTGTTCATGGAACACTGACCACTGAAACTGCAGGCCACACTATGACCAGGACTGTTCCAAGGAGCATAGAATTAGGTCATGTTAGAGAAGATTGTTTCTATCCATTTCATATCTCCCCATAACCTCAATTCTGATCTCCCTAAACATATAGTGCTACCAAGAATTCATTTTATCGGCATATTCTCTCATATGAGAACAGCGGAAGGATTTTTAAAAATATAAAGTAATACACCAAATATTTTACTAACAAGGCCACGGAGCTTTAAAAAAATCTACAGCTGGAGGTATCTTTGCCATTTGATAGCATCATAAGTACTATGGGGAGTGAAAGTGGGAAATGCTTCATTGAAAAAAATAACAGATATAAGAAAGTCATTTGCTATATATTACTAAAGGTTTAAATTATAAATACATGTAGTTATATATCTCGTCAGCAGCAACCTGGGACAAAAAGATTTAATAATTATCTAAGTTGGTATGAAAGTATTAAGACAAAAGCCATTTTTAGATGAGCCTATTTGCTTTCCTAATAATTGAATAACCGCCCTTTCTATAACTTTCACTTTGAAAGGCAATCCGAGCTCATTATCCAGTTATCCAGTTGCTTGTTCTTCGATTACATGCAGCAAGAGTTTTGGAAGTTATCTTCTTATGCACTCAGTTAGCATCATATACTCAAGAAAAAAAATAGCAGATGGGAATACCAGAGGCCTTTCTTAGCTGCAGAATCATGCTCATATTCAGCTTCAGGAGTAAAACAGTGGACCTTCCTGTAGTTCAAAAATTCACCATGATAATTAAATGCTTAAGTTTGATTTAAATTTGCTAAAAGTGTCCACGCTACGTAAACACACCGTGGCCTCTTTAACAAAAAGTACGGATTGGCAGAGGCTAAGTGACTAAGTGGTAGCCTTGGCCCTCTCTGATACCTTTCTGACACACTCCAGATTTTGGTGTTTAGAGTGTGGGGCAGAATACAGTCGGCAATGTGATGAGCTCTCAGAACACTAGCCCTGGTGGAGGGAACACCTGGCCACTGTGAAGCCTTCTCTCCCTTGCTCGGTGACCCTACCCCTTTTCATATCAGAGGTGTGCCTTTGTGTGCGTGAGGTCACATCCGTGACTGGCAGGCTGGGGTTGACATGCAGATGGCATCATCTGCCAGCAGCATGCAGAAGTGGCTGTGCACGCTTCAGTTGCAGAGGTTGTTCCTCATTCTGAGTAGACATAGCAGCACTGAGGTGAGCCAGAAATGGTCTCCATCAACCGAGATGTATGAACACAACACAGTGTTTCACACCTTTCTGAAGTGTCTCATTAGACTATTTGGAGGAATGATTCCTAATTCTGTACTCTACCAGGAATGATGAAGCCTTGCTAGGAGTGACTATGGCTCCGGGGTCCCATCTTCTTATGCCTCCTTTGTAAAACATAGAGTATAAAACGTGAAAACTTGAACAACAGCAACAGCAAACCAAACCAAACCAATTCAATTAGAAAAGAAATGTCTTGCTTTTGGGAAGGGTTGTTCAAAACCAAGTTTAGCTGGCCTAAAAATAGATTGTTTTTGTGTCGTGGCTGTTTTTGGTTTTCTATTAGTGAGCATGCAAAAGCCCTCAGGATCCAGAAGTTTATGGCTGATGCCTCCAGAAACAGTGTCAACTATAGAAATTCTCCTGCACCCAGTTGGGGAGGCCCGAGGTTTAACTTGCCTCAATTCTGATTTCCATGTATCATTTGAGAGACGATTGTGTGCCATGATTCCTTCAGTGAGGTATTTATCTTTAAGTGGTCAATAAACACAAAACTAAGCTCATTTCTTCTACCATGTTACTCAAAGAGTGAGTTTTTCAAGTGATACTTAAATAAAGGGGAACCAATCTCAAACAAAAGTGGTTTTATTTATTTATTTCTTTTTGAGGAAGGCCAACAGCCGTCACATGATCTTTGCAAGGGCTGGTTTAAAGGTGGGGTATGTGGAGAGTTCACTCCAGACACTGTTGGTGCAAAGAAAGTGCAGGCACAGTAAATGGGAAGCTTGTGAGATTTGCTCCCAAGCTAGATTTCTTTATATATTTGTTTTGATGTTCCCGGCACCGAAAGTTGTTGATTCCACTTTATTTCCCTCCCATTGATTGTTTCATCATGTTCTACCATGGCTACATAGATTTGATTAACCACCCTTTCAGTTCATTGGTAGAGAAACACTTTTGGGGCAGGGGGAGGGCATATCTATAAGTTCCCAAGGAATTTAGCAGGCCAGCAAAGAGGCCCTTTCATAGATCCAGGGGAACAAACAAGAGAGGACAGAGCAGGTTTATGTCAGGGGCCATATTTCAACAGCTTTCTGTCTCCTTTGGTAACATGTCAAAAACGCAGGTGATTTAAATTTCCTTGCACATAGAGGAATGAAGAAGTTTGGAATTTTTATGCATGATCAGGACCTGTGTTTGGGAAAATGTAAACTCATCACAGTGGAAAATGTGTTGTTTGGAGTCTGGGGGTGAAAACAAAGCTGATGGTTTTGGAGAGATTGCCGGAGCCAGATGGCCTAGTACTTCCCCAGTCTGGCGGCCCAACTGCTCCCTCCTGGATAATATACAGCCATTTGTTCGGGGATATTTACGCTAGAGCTGTTTCCATGTGAATGTTTGAACAGCATTAAAAACGAACATATTAGTCGGGATGCATTTATCGAACTCATATGGCTGTACAGACAGCCTGTTGTCTGTGTGGGGGTCTTACTGGGGATGAGGACTGTTTGGATATGACATGCGTGAATTGTTGACATAGGTTTTGGAGCAGGGAAGATTTGGTTTTAGAGAGGAATTAAAATATATATGCTTTTCGAATCAAGCTAGTGGGAAGAATGTTTGCACCCAACTCAAAGTTCTGCTGTGAAAATGAAGTGGATCCATACCTGCAAAGGACTTAGTACAGTGACTGACATATATTAAGTATATAATAAATTAGCTGTTCTTCTGATTTTATTATTATTGCTTGACTGAGTTGACAGAGTCAATTGTGTCTACTAATGTTGTAAATGCAGTGACTATCTGAGTAGAATATCATTTATTACGTCTAGAAAAAAAGTCATATGGGATTATTTGAAAATTTAGGTTTTTTTTTGTTTCTGCTTTTTTTTTTTTTTTTACAAAAAAACGCAAGGCATTTGAATAGTGTAAGGGCTTTTAGTTCTTTGAGACAGAAGGGATGCATCAGAAAGTCCCTGCATTGGGAACGTGCTTGCCTTTTAGTCTGGGCTGTGATGTAACCGAACAGCATAGTGAATATGATATCATGCCTAACTCACTTCTGCAAACGGGCCTGCTTAGCTGCTGAGCTGGAATTACATCTTCGCAATTTGTTCGCCAGTAGCCAAGCTGCTACTTGAGGCAAAACCAGTTTTTATTTTACTCTACTATTAATGTTAGATTTCTGTTTGATACAATTGTTTATGAAATGTCAGATTTGTGGTGTTTTCTTTGGCATAGCTTAATCTTTAACTATGGTTCTTCTACCTACTAGAAGTGGGACTGTATTAGCTAGTATTTTTTTTTAATGAAAGACTGCTGGTGGGAAAATGTAATAATTGTTGTGCAGTGTGTTGATACTGAAGGCATCATGATTGCTTTTTGATTAGCTCAGTTCTAAGTAGTTTGCTATTATTGATAGCTTATGTTTAGAAGGTATGTCTCCTTAGTTTGAAGAAAGCAGTTCTTATATTTATGATCCTTTCTCTAAGGAGACAAATAGACTTTGCTTTTTGTTTTGTATTCAGAAATAGAAGTATCATTTTCAAGGTTATTATTTTGATTTATGTGGGAAATTCAAGTTTTTGTTACCTCTCCTCCCTCCCCCCTTGCTCCCTCCTTTTTTGCAAACCAAGAAAAATTCCTAATGAGAAAAATGCGCGTTCGCACTGCTCCCTTGGTTCTGATGGGGGACACAAAGAGTTAAAACTATTAGCAAAGTAAACAAAGAAAACCAAGCTCAATTCTCTGAACTTCTCTGGGCTTCCTATTGAAGTATGATCCCCGGGTATTCTCACCGTGTCGTTTTCCCTTCTTCTGTGTGGTCTTTATCCGTACTAAGTTCCAGTGAACTTTTAAGCCTCAGCAATATTTTGGAAAAGCCAGGGATGAACTATACTCCAAAGACACCTTTTTCAAGAGAGGCAGCGTAGGCAAGCATGGGACAGAGTCGGCCTGGTTTCCAGAGACGTCACACATTGACTTATAATTAAGCATTCAAAATGAGTGCTGTTTTCTTTTCAGACAGCCACTGCTGTTGTTTTGGGAGGGTGTGGAGAGGCTTTAACAGTGTTTTTCTTCTTCTTTAGTTAATTATAAAAAAAATACGGTTCAAAAGACAATCTGAAAATGAGGAGAGGATTAGCAAGAGCTTGCGTTTGTTCCTGCCTGCTTGTTATTTTCTGGTAGAGGTTGACATTTAGAGAGGAGAGACTACTGTTTCAGTAGAAAATCAGGTCTCCCAATGACAGGTTTATCTCATAGGAGCGCCAGGTTTTGAAAGTCGAGGAGAAGTTATTGCTATTTACTGTTTCATGTTGCTTCCTGTCCAAGCATCCCTACTGCCTTGAGGGATTTGTTTGCCCTTGGCAGGATTAACGTAAACATTATTTTCCACTTGATACTATGTCTTTTCTTTCTATGGTTGTAAGCCTCAACTGGATTCACCCTCAACGATTTATTTAAATAGTGCATTTCCATAATTTCTCTTGCTCTCCTTCCCATCTTAGTGCCCCCCATCCTCACTTCTGATAAACACATTGATTTATTTTAAGCCAGTATTGCCTTTGTCCCTCTCTTAGCACACCCCCCCCCCCCCCAGTGAGCAGACACATGATTTACTATGGAGTATGACAACGAGCCTTCTTCTCAGTGTTCCATTGTCTGGGTCCTAAACCAGCTGTCTGTTAAAATGGTTTCACTTAAAATAGTCAATGCTGTTTATATGCCCCTGGGATCTCCCAGCTGATCCAACCTCAGCCAGCTTGCCTCAAACCCCACAGAGGCATACATTTAAATTAGGAAAGAGGCTGAAACCCCAAGCCCCCCTTTTCCCAAATTGGTGTTAGAAGATGCCTACTCTTGGGGAGGGGGAGCCGTGTTATCATCTAACTGTGCTCAAGTGTGAACCAGTCTTGCTGTGTGTGCTAAATGTACACAGTGAAGATGCTTTTAGTCGAGGAGCAAGCTGGAGGGGGAACTTGAAGGCAATGAATAAAAAAAAAAAAAAAAAAAAAAAAAAGGAAGGCTGAAGTCTGCTTGATGTTACTCGGACATTGGAGCGCTCCAAATAGACCTATCATGCCTTCCTATACCAGGTCCCATCCAATTGCTCATTTCTGAAGCCCTTATTTTCTGTGTGTTCTATATGTATATGCATGCAAGGGTGTTTTCAAAAGTCTTTTCAGTGTTTGAAAAATACTCTAGTTTTATTATTATTATTATCTACAGTTTTAGGGGAGTTCTGCCTTTGAATTGCATAGGAAAACTTGCTCCCTTAATGCAACAGCATAGTTTACTCTAGAGAGAGGAATTTTGTCCTTTCTGGCCCATGGTAGACTTCCACTCTCTTTTATTGTGGATTTCCCAGAAACAGTAGTTCTGCCCCTGTGCATTGAGAACTCTTCTTATTCTATCCAGACTCAGGGTGAGGGAAGACAGAAACTGCAGATTCCACATCTCCCCAGAGTTTTTAATTATTTCTGAGCAAATCCAAACTCTCGGTTTCGTTTTTCTATGCTTGATTTGGAGAAAGAGTCTCTGTTCGGAATCCACTGGCAGAAGTGGAGTGGTAGCTTGCTTGGTATTTGGTAAAGAGATGAGTTACAGAGGGAGTGTTAACGAGCAATGTTGAGTAGCCAGGGAAATAAACGTGGGACTTCTGAGAGTCCCTGTCCTCCATCGCCTGGGGAGTCCTCAGTGGATTTGCCTTGCAGCTTGCTATTAACCAGATATGTTATTATGGCCCCACTCATTTCAACTAGTTGCCTTAGTAACAACAGTGTTTATCTCATCTAGAAAGATGCAAAAACGATTCTTATATAACGTATATGCCTGCCACCACCCTCTCCTCGAAAAAATAACACAATTTCTTCTCCCTTCTCCTACCCCTCTCGCTCCAGTATGGAAAACATTACTAGTACCTGCACACTGACTTACCGGGTTACTTGTTTATCAAGGCAAACACTGAAGTTGAGGCAGAGCTTATGGAGTGTCTTAGGAGAACATACAAATAATTTAGTGATAATAGGATTTAGTAGAATTTCGCCATTAGAATTCTTTTAGCACCATGCTTAAGGATCTGATCAGTAATTCACTGTGTTTTTTATCCTTTTTTTTCATTAAAAAAAAGGGATTGCAGAAAATAAAGCAGACACATATAAGTTTTCAAAAAAATTTACATGTATTTCTTATTTAGTTTGTGTGCTTAAGTGCACACACCCTCATGTATGTGTGGGGGCTCATGAGATCCACAGTGCATGTGTAGAGGCCAAGGGACAACTGTCAGTTCTTTCCTTCTGTCCTGTGAATCCCCAGGATTTAACTCAGGCTGCCAGGCTTGTTGGCTAACACCTTACCTGGTGAGCAGTCTCACTTGCCTCAATTGTTTGGTTTTCAGAATATTCAATGATTTTCTTTCTTTCTTTCTTTCTTTCTTTCTTTCTTTCTTTCTTTCTTTCTTTCTTTCTTTCTTTCTTTCTTTCTTTCCTTCCTTCCTTCCTTCCTTCCTTCCTTCTTTCTTTCTTTCTTTCTTTCTTTCTTTCTTTCTTTCTTTCTTTCTTTTTTCCTTCCTTCTTTCTTTCTTTCTTTCTTTCTTTCTTTCTTTCTTTCTTTCTTTCTTTCTTCCCTTCCTTCTCTTCTTCTCTTCTTCCTCTTCTTCCTCTGCCTCCTCCTCCTCTTCCTCTTCTTCTTCGACAAAGTTTCTCTGTATAGTCCTGGCTGCCCTGGAACTCCCTCTATAGACCAGTCTGGCTTTGGATTCAGAAACTCCATTTTCTAGAGTAAAACAAAAAACTTCTTGGTAATTTGGAAAGGTCATTTAGAAACATAGGAAAGATGTCTAGTGAAAAGGCTCAGAAGATAAAGGTGTTTGCTGAGTAAACCTGAATTCCTGAGTTCAATTCTTGATCCCCACATGACGGAAAGAGAGAACCAACCCCTGCAATTTGTCCTCTGACCTACACACACACACACACACACACACACACACACACACACACACACACACACACTGGCACATGCTCCCTCAATATAGTAAATAAATAAATATAATAAGAATAAAGGAAGGATTATGTATGCATGCTGAAACTAGTCACTAAAGATATGAAGCTTAATAGGACATTAACATAATGCCAGTTATTGCCCCAAAATACAGAAAGGGTGAAATGTAGTATTATAGTGTGAAACTCTGACCTGTGGTCCCTAGTGATGGCGAGCATCACCCTAACCAAATGGTCAGAGTTTATGCTGCTAATAAACTTGTACATAGTAGAACCTAGTTCAGAGAGGATTCAGCATCACCCTCTACTGTTGTCCTGCCTTGAAGTCTAAGACTTTAATATGATCTTGAGGAATCCTGACAAACCCGAATAGAAGGATATTTTACAAAGTAACTGGCCTATATTTTCAACAACGTTAATGCCATGAACCACAATGACTGGAGGATATTCAGAATGAAAGGAGACATGACAGCTGAGTGCAGTGATTAGTACTGGATTTTCTTTTGCTGTAAAGGACATTATTAGGTAATTGGTAAATCTCAATAAGGTCTGGAGATTAGATTATTCTATTGTATCAATGCTAATTTTCTGATTTAGATAATTGTGCTGTGATTATGCATGAAAATGCCTTGTTTTCAGGAAATGCATGCTGATATATTGAGGCCATATCTGCAATTTGCTAAAAAGTGATTTAGGGAAAAAGAGAAAAATAGGAAGCAAATTTAGTAAAATGCAAACATTTGAGGAATCTGGGTAATGGACTATCCTGCCATGGACTTCTAAATATATTCTTTCAACCTTTCTAGATGTTTACAGCTAAAGTAAAAACATTTTATTTTTTTAGTATAAGGTTATGATGAGCTAGCCATAAAAAATAGGTTTTGATAGGCCAGTGGTAAAGAAATGTGCTTTTTTTTTTTTCATCCAAGGCTTTTCCCTTAATTTTTGATCTGTTGCAGTTTGCTTTGCTTTGTGTTCAGATATTGTAACCAGGTCATGGCCCATGGATCTGTCTATACTGGGTCTTAAGTTGTGGACGCTCTGTCTCCAAGTTCAAAACCAAAGTGCGTGAGAGAGATGACAAGTTAGGCGCAGAAGTACTTTTGTGTGCCACTTAAGAACAAGAATAATCTCTGGTTAATTTAAATAGTTTTGTCACTGAGAAACTGAGGGTTCTGTGAATGTGTGAAAGTAATTTTATTAACAATTTGAAGCTGTGTTATATTAGTATTATGCAGTGATACAGTGTTAAGTGAGTTAAATGCATGCTGGTGCAGAATCCTGTTCTACTAATAGCACTGTGTTTTCTTTTGGCTTGGGTAGTAACCTGTAGATCCACATTCAAGCTGGAGGTTCTGGGGAACTTGGTGGGTGTCCTGAAGAAAAATGTGATTGTTTTACAAAAATAAAAGAAAGGGAAGAGAAAGAGAGAGAGAGAGAGAGAGAGAGAGCAAAGCATTGAGGCTGGTGGTTTAGGACACTTGATTTTGAGAATGAGACAGAACTCTTTATTTAGGGAGCTGACTGTGACTTCATTCCCCACACAGAACATGCTGGCAAGTGTTCCTGTTTGGGTGGGCGTACACCCTGCACCAACACATGTTTTCAGCCTCTTGGTAGGAAGAGGGGTTTTCCCTGGCTGCCTCACTTCAGAAATGACATAGTCGGTGCACAGACTGCTCGAGCCTTTTCCCAAACTTGTTTTCTGTCGCTTGCCAGTAGAACACTAACTGTGGGGTCTGGGAAGAGCAGAGAGGCAAATGTGTTCTAGTGGGTGATCAAACCCACATGCTTTTCTATATTTGAAATACAAAACACTGTAGCCTCTTCAGCCTTCTGCAGTTTCCCTCTTTATTGATTAGACTTATTTTTATTCTGTATTGAAAGAGACTTATGGTTGTCGTGACAACAGATGCCCATCACATGCACTGGTCCGAAGATGTGAGTAATGAGGTGGTTGAGAGAGCAGAGAGGATCGCTTCCTATTCCACTCAATTTGGGTTGATCCTGAGCAATGTGTCCTGAAATAATCAGCCCGGCTGATTTGCTTTTTGCTCCTAAAAGTTAATTGGCCCCCAGCAGGGGCAAGGCGGTGAAGAACAAGATTGTTATAGGCAATGCTCTGCTACTTGCTTCTATTTTTAGCTAAAGACATGCCTTTACTTTCAGGCCATAGTGTACGAAGGCCAAGACAAGAACCCGGAAATGTGTCGAGTGTTGCTCACGCATGAGATCATGTGCAGGTAAGGAATTGCTCTCTCTCTCTCTCTTCCTCCCTCTCTCTTTCTGCAAACTAAAGATGACTTTGGATCTCACACCTAGGCAAAGTCAGTTCCATTGGTTGACTATCTGTTTATTTTGCTTTTAGTAAATAATCTGGAAGAAAGAATTCTTAGACACATTTGGCAGTGTCAGGGATCACGGCGGTTCTCAATTATTTATTACATTTCATCTCAGAAGACATCGGCTTGCATTTTGATACCTCACAGATAATGGCCACAGAACAGTGCCCTCCGTCACCCTTCACAGTGGAGTCAAATCCAGTACAGCCTGCTCAGTGGTGACATTTGCACTCAGCCTCATGCTTAGTAAAATGAGAGTTCTCTTGAAGTCCACGGAGGCTTCTGTTTGGGTCAACTTGAAAGTTATAGTTCCTTCTTTTGAGTTCTTCTACTTAATATAACCCCCATACCCAAGCCTCATTTCTCCTTAAACTGATCTCTTTTTTTTTCTTTTCTCCTTGCATTTGGTCTTTGACTTACCCTATTCATATCTGAACATGAAGCTAATATTTCTTGGAGGTAGTGAGCTTTGAGATTGGGGCAGGATAGTGAAAAGGAGTCCCTATGCTCCTCCCATAGGAGTCTTCTCACGTTGGGCTGTAATCATGCTGATGTGGTATCTGAGACCACCGTCACCTCCATGGCCTCAGCCAGGCCTGCAGGAGAGGGGCAAGAGCAAGGGATAGCCTTTTGACTTGTGCTCCTATTCCTTATAAAAACAATCCAGTATTTTGCTCCCTATAGCTCTCAAGGAATTGTATAAAGCAGGAAGATGCCACTCTGCATCAGAGAAAGGCTCCTAATTGCTTTGTTAGGAGCAGGGCTCCCTGGCACAGTGTATACTGGGCTGCTAAATGTCGTTGACCAATCCATCTGAGTCTTCAGCTGCTGTTTCAGCATGGGCAGCTCTCCTCTGCTGTTCATGGACTCTTCTGGAAAACAACCTCAGAACTCTACAGGTGGAAGTAGAATCAAAATGGCTTCATGTGTTTCCTGAATGAAATCCCAAATACTAACATTTGGGTCTCTAAAAATTCCATGTTTCCTTTTTTTATTATTTTTTTAAAAATATAGTTCTGATTTATAGCTCGAAGATGTAGAAGAGTTTCACACATTTTATTTCGGTGATTTGTAAAACTTGTTAATTATTCTTAAAGCTAGGTTGCTTTCCCTCAGATTTAAGACAACAGTAGCCGAATGCTCCCAAATGATGTGGGATTCCTTCCATTAGTGGGGAAAGTCAGTTTTACCCTGTGTGTAAATATCATCTAGGTGAGTGGTACCTTTTGGAATTAAAGGAGAAAAATCCATTTTGAAAAGCAGTAAAACATGACCTTGTCTGTATTACTACTTCCCCAAGCGTTTCTCTCCGACTTTAGCCTTCTACAATTAGCATACCATTAGAGGGACCCCTCCAAGTAGAGCTGCTCAGGATTGGAGCAAAACAGGAAACAGGAAGATGAATTTCAACCAACAGGCTAGGCGCTATCTATACATTGCCTATTTGCATTTTGTATCTGCATATGTTTGGATTATGCCGGAGAGAATTCTATTCTTGAACTACTTAGAGATATATTATGCCTCTCACGCACAAGCCTCCCCTCGATTAATGCAGTTTATATTTTCCTTGTTTTTAAAATTCATTGGTCCAAAGTGCTTTATGATGCTGGTTGGTGTGCTTTACTGCTGACGGTGCCTCTATTTTTCAGCAACATAAAAATAGCAAAAATAAAATTCTCAAGCCACTGAAGGCAAATGATGCTGTGTGTACCGCCCGGCTAAGAGGGAAAAGCCATATTCCAAATGTCATCTTGCTAATGTTACAGATTACGGCTTTCCTGGCTGCCTATAGATGCGGAAGGGGTACTGTTTGTTTACCAGGCTGCCATGACCCCATTACACAAACCTGTCATCTATTGTGTGGCTAACAGTCTTTTAAATTGCAAATCTGATACTCTTTAGGGGGCTCCAGGAAGAAAATTCTCACTTTCCATACCATCCTATTTCTCTTGATTTCTTGCCTCTTGTAAGTGGAAGTTGGGTTGTGCTGAATTTGCACCAGGGGTGCAAATGCAGCCTCAATTATAAGCATAAAATTAGAATCTGTTCACCATTAATCAGCCTGGCTAATTGCTATGCACCACCATTAGCCATATGGTGTGAAAGACAGCTTGCTCTCCCCAAGATGAAATTTCTTCATTGCAGACATGAAATAGTGAAGGCCCTGGATTTTAAAATAGCTTGTTTTAGATATTTAATTTCTAAACAACTTTCTGTAGTGCTTTCTATCAAAGCTAACGGCACAATAAAACTTTGCGTGGATGTCACAAAAGCTGTGTGTTTATAGTGTGCTGGCTGTGATGGAGGAGACAGAATTTCGTTCCACAAGAAAGGGTTTTGTGCATTCTGTTCATCACAGGCAAATGGAAGGGAAAAGGAAAAGATAAGCAAGGCACACACGTGTCTCACGTGTTGTAAATTAGGGAAAACAAACAAAACAAAACAAAGCTTTGTGTTTTGTGGAGAAGGTGATCCCATTGTGTGGGATGGCTAAAGGAACTGACTTCATGAGTTTATAAATATTGACTGCTGAGGACAACCTCTTTGATTGGATGATGCGGAGCACTTCCAAAACATAAGAGTGCTTCTGCCTTTTGGTGATTTGGAATCTATCACACCAATCATGGTGGTGAAGTTCTTAAGATAACATGGTTCCTTGGATTTGTTAAAATTTGTTTTTATTGAGCTATATATTTTTCTCCGATCTCCTCCCTTCCTCTCCCCTCCCCTTCTACCCTCTCCCATGATCCCCGTGCTCCCAATTTACTCAGGAGATCTTATCTTTTTCTACTTCTCATGTAGGATTCTCTTAGAGTCCTCTTCGTTGTCTAGGTTCTCTGGGATTGTGAATTTGTAGGCTGGTTTTCTTTGCTGTATGTCTAAATGCCACTTATGAGTGAATACATATTATATTTGTCTTTCTGGGTCTGAATTACTTCACTCAATATGTTTTCTAGATCCATCCATTTGCCCACAAATGTTAAGATATGATATTTTTTGTCCACTGTGTAGTACTCCATTGTGTAAACGTATCACATTTTCCTGAATACTTTTTTTTCTTAACGAGTTGGATTCTGTAAGGGGTTTGCTTATGTGAGCACCCTAACTTCTGTGTTTAATGGAACCCAGCTTGGCTGGGGGGCTTGGAATCCTGCTTTCCAGAGATGCAGAGTACAGCAGGGGTTCGTTTTCAGTACCCAGGAAGAGGACAGGTTTTAGGCACACTAAGGGAGAATTCTTGCTTCTTTTCTTTTCTTTTGGAGAAGAATCATGAATCTTAGGCTAGCCTGTTTCCTCTTTTGCTTCCTTATTAGGCATTTTCTTTTTTCCTTCTTCTTTTCCAGGTTTAGGCTAACTTCCTCCTTCAGACACCAGCTTAAGTAGGGCTTCTCCAGGGAAGCACCTCTGGCCCTTGGCCCAAGTTATATTCCCTTGTAAGCAGTCCAGTGTAGCAGGTGCTTTTAATTTTATAGCACTCTGTGCGCTTGCAAATGACACCTAACTGTCTGTCTGTATTCGGCCATGCCCCTCAAAGGCCCGGAAGTGACTCACTTTTCCTCCATGCTTCAGTCGTCCCATTTGTGAAATGGGACGTCAATACTGTCTCATAGAATAATAATTAAGATGAAATGCCATTCGTTCCTATAAACTCTTTCCACAATGCTAGGCAGAGTCAGAACTGAAAGCCTGTTATGATTCGAAACAATATTAATAGAAGCAGTAGTAGAGGCATCATTTGTGCCTGTGGGTGCTTAGTTGCTCAAAGTAACTGATGGTAAGAAAATGTTGAAAAGAGGCTTAGTTGTCTATCAGAATCTGAATATACCTGTTCTATTACAGTTGTCGGGGCTATGTGTCTTTATTTCTTAGTGCCTACTACGTGCAAGGGCTTGTTGCAAGAGGCGGGAGAGCTTGAAGTTGGAAGCTTTATGTAGCCAATTCGACTTTACTGGGCAAAGGGTCTCATGTGACGGCACGATGAGGCAAAGGACTGTGTTTGAGAGGCAAGGTGGAAGAGTTGTAGCTGGGTCATAGGAGTGAGAATGGAGAGCGATGAGATGGGAGAGGGATTTTTGAGGCTGCATTAAGGAGAGTTTGTGGTCCAGGAAGAATTGTTGTGTGAAAGTTTATAGCTGGGCAGACCTGCGGCCTGGAGCTGGCCAGAGGGACTTGATCAAAGATAACCAACTTCAGACTATGCTTTTCAAAGTTGAGAACCAAAACGGCATGGAAGGCAGGGTTGGGAAGTGTGGAAGAAGAGGAATAAAGGAGAGAATGGCTCCATTCTTGAGAGGAAGAGTCACATTGAGTAAGAAGGTCGCACTGTAGAATTATGAAGTATCTTGCGCATACGGGGCTCAAGAATGAAAAAGGGGGTAGCAACGTATGGAAATCAGCCCTGAGGGTATCCTAGTGCTGATGAGATGTACATGGGTACAAGGAGCAAAAACCCCCAGGTCGCTGGTGACTCAGGAAGTAGATAGATGCCCTGGGGCTGGCCACAGTTTTGAATGAACCCAACTGGCAAGAAGTGCTGGCCACTCTTACAGGAGAATGCTGATCAGTGGACAAACGAACTCTAGAGAAATGAAGGAGGACTAGACAATGTTAGCAAACATGGAAAAAAATAAATCGGGAGAGAAGAGTTCCAGATATGAACCCCATTAATTCACAGGGCCTAGAGTGCCCTGGTAGGACAGACTGAGCAAGGTTGCGTGCTCAAAGATTAAGTCTTCTGGAAACTGACTTTTAGGGGTGGCAGGCTGATGAAGGACAGAAGAGTCAACGGATTAGATCCCTCCTGAGCTCATCCCCTTTGTAAGTATTAACCAGGCTATCCAGTAATTCACGAAGCCCCTTCTCCAGCCACTTTGACTGAGGAGGGTAGGATTCTTCATTTTTATTGAGACGCTCAGTTTGAAATGACTCCTTTAGCAAGGAGCAGTTGCACCTGTCTGTAATCCCTGCACTTGGGAGGCAGAGGCAGAGGATTGCTGCCGAGCTGAGGCTAGCCTGTGCTGGATGGTGAGTTCTGCCCACCCCCCTCCCGTCAGCGCTGCGTAGCAAGACTCGGATCTTAATTGTCCCCACCCGCTACCCAAATGGCTCATCTCTCCAGTGGCAAGAGGCTCTTCTTCCAGAAAGAAGTTATGTGCTTGAGACGACAATCCGCAGGCACCAAGCCTAGGGAGCCTTCAGATGTTTCCTGCCCTGATTTATGAACCAGCGAGTCAGCTCACTGGAAATCCGCCACCTGTGTTAGGCCGCTAAGGCAGGGGCTCCCATGTCTGCTTTTTCTCTAAGTATGCAGAACTGGCTGGGAAAGACACGGTCATGCTGAGCAAGAGGCTGCTGTTCTGAGTCTCCAGGGCATGTAGCCCATGCCAGGTGTGGGGGACCGACTGCTGTGACTGGCCACATGGCAGTCCTGTCATTTGGGTTGCAGATTAAAAAGGCAAGCAAAGGGCAGTGGCACTGGCCTGCTTTTTTGGGACCCTGATCTTGGGCAAATTAAGTTAGGCAAGCCCAAGTCCGCTCACTAGATGCCCGTTGCAGGGATCGTGTGCCCAGCCTGTGCGCGCACAGATGGCAGGAGGCTGAGTGACGCTGTGTGAGCGAATGGGGGCCTCAGGCATGCTCATTCTGTTTGCTTTGATCAATGTGCTTACTTTTCCCTTTAAGAGCTTCTTCAGCTGTGTCATTTACCGGATTGCTCCAGTAGAATCCCTCTTCTGCCTAAACGTTAGTGAATTTTGCTCTTTAGCTTGGCCCTCCTGGTTGATGCCTGCCCTGCCTGGAGTGGAGATCAGTGCCCATCTTGCTTTCTTTGACTTTAGTAGAAAGAAATGGGTCAGTTCTGACTATCTTCCATGGTAGTATGTCAACCCTACCATTTTCTTTTTAGTGTATAGAGTTCCATGGATACAAACTTGCACACACACACACACACACACACACACACACACGTACTTCAAGGTACATACACACATGTATTACATGTACATACATGCCTGTGGACATCTTTGTCAGTTTTTCGCCGATATGATAAAATGTCTATTGGAAACTAATTAAGAGAGGAAGGATTTCTTTTGGCTCATTTTTCAAAGGGTCCCATTGATGGTTGCTTTGTATTTCTGGGACCATGATGGGGCAGAACATCATGGCAGAAGGACCTGGTGGAGAAAAGCTGATGGCCAAGAAGCAGAGATAGGGATCTAGCAATGGTCCAGGGCTAGGTACAGCCCACAAGGATATGTTCCCAGAGACCTACTTCCTTCAGTCAGTGCCACTAAAGTTTCCAGAACCTCCAAAAATAGTGAAACTAGTTAGGACTTAGTCTTGATAGGAGCCTGTGAGGGGCATTGCATGATCCTATCTTACCTGTCTTTGTATCTTATGGGTGATATTGTATGCACTTCTGTGGTGGCTGAGATGTTGCGGGGAATGTTGGCTGTATGATACAGCAGTGTGACCCAAGAAACAGTAACCCGTCTAAGCTAGCTCCATATTTTCTTCCTAAGTGTGTAGTGACTTCCATTACTTCCTTTTTCTGTTTTCTGGATTCTCACTATTTAGTTTCCATCCTGTCTTTTTCATATGTGTGTGCCTTTGGGTCCCTTGGAGTCAGAGCTTAGAGATCTGGCATAATTCATCTGTTATCCGGGGTTCTGTGTGTTGTGGAGATGAGGACTGTCCAGGAGATGAAGAACATCTCTGGGGATAAGAGTGACATTGGTTTGGAGGAGGTGGTTTGGTGGGCAGGATGGGTAGAGTACGCAATGCTTGCCTAGGAAGTCAGCTTTGCTTTTCTGTCTGCCATGTCCCTTACAGGCCACCATACTTATTCATAACGTTGTTGATTAATATTCACCCAATCATTTATTCATTGAGTCATTTAATAGCTGAGCTCTGATATTCTATCTTAAGCTCTATGCATGAGGGAATTGATATGGTCAATTTCTACCTTCATGTCACATAGGAAGTAGCAGAAAGGGAGGATGGAATGGGAAAAGATTCCCAACAAAAATGCCCTAATATGTAAATAACAGGTTGAGTTGCATTATAGTAGCTGCCCCAGAGAAAAACAGCTCAGTTAAGATTAAAGGTGATGTGTCAGGTAAGCCAGGGCATCTACACCAACTTCTAAGGACCAGGAAAAGTAGTTGAGAGCAGAAGCAGGGGGAGCTGCAGAACAGAAACTTGCCCAGCCTGTATCTGAGGTATGATGGAGCGTGTCACGTTGGAGGAATCGCAACTGGCCAGGAGGCTGCAGGTTGGCAAGCTGGAAAGAAAAGGGTGGCAGGCAGGTCAGTGGCCTGGCTTTCTGCCACACCATGGATTTATTCAAAGTACAACGGGAAGCTGTTCAAAGGTCTTAGCCCACGAAATGGCACAGGCCCCTGGCCATTTCACAAAGATCTGCTGGATGGGGCAGACCTAGTAGATGGAGTCAAAGTGGAGACAGCAAAGCCAAGGGGGAGGTTTTGTAAAACTCCCAGTGATAAATACAAGTGACTGGGCTGAAGACAGTGATGGTGGGTAGGGAGAGAAGTCTTGGACTTTAATGTGTGTGTGTGTGTGTGTGTGTGTGTGTGTGTGTGCATGTGTGGTAACCCGTAGTTACAATCCAAGCAAGCTAGAAGAGTTCCCTGAGGACGTTTCATCGAGGGAGGACAGTGGTGAGGGTAGAACCACCCAGGGCCCACTTGTTTCGAGAAGGAGAAGGAAGGAGGGACACCCTCTGCTTTCTCAGCATCTGCTTTCCTCCCTGGATAAAGGGCACATGGCTATGTCAGTGGACTGCTTTTGGCAATCACTCTGTCTACACAGCTCAGGCTTCTCAGACTTGAAGTATAAACAGGGTATAAACCCAAGGGTGATCCTGATACTGCCCCACCTTGGGGTCTTAATTGGACCAGCCATTCTTGATGATGATGCTAACCTGACAAACTGAGAGAACACTGACGGAGGGGACCAGTTCTCAGAAATAATGAAATTAGGTTTTCAAATATTATTTTATACTTTTTGTGCATGGGTTTGTGTATCATGGTGTGTATATAGAGGTCAGAGGACAGCTTGAGAGAATAGCTTCTCTCCTTCCACCTGTGGATCATGATCAGGCTCAGGTCTTCAGACTTGGTGGCAAGCACCTTTACTTGCTGAGCCGTCTTGCTGACCCCTGGAGTTGAGTTTTAAGCTATTTATTTTGTACACATGCCAACCCCTAACAGTTCTCCCCTATGTCTTTATTGGTTTCTGAGGTAGGATATCTGGGGCCTACCACTGCATAGCCCGACTTACTAGAAAATTTTCCTCCAAATCAGAAAGTGACTAGATTATGTGTGGAGGGGGTGTTTTCCAGCTGGGGCTCTGGGAAGGGAAGTGAGATACAATTCTTTCTATTGCCTTCTGCAAATATAGACACAGGCAAGCACCAAACTGATTCATTTCTCAGGAATTCAGTGAAAGAGAAAAAGATGTCTCAATTTTGGTGAAACACTTCCTATGTTTGGAAATATTCCTGGGTCTTGAAAAGTGAAATTCAATGGTAGTATCCAGCAGATATCTAAATTTAGGCTGTGTATTTATGTGTGTTTGTGTGTGTGGTGAATGTGTGCATGTGTATGTTTGTGTGAGTTTGTGTGTGTGTGTGAATGGGTGTATGTTTGTGTTTTTGTGAGTGTGTGTGTTTGTGTATGTGTGTGTCTATGAGCATGTTTGTGTGAATATGTGTGTGTGTGAGTGTGTGTATGTGAAGTTTGTGTAAGTATGTGTGTGCGATTGTGTGTTTGCATGTGTGCGTATATTTGTATGTTTATATGAGTATATGTGTGAGTGTGTGTATTTGTGTAAGCGTATGTGTGTATTTGCACACATTAGAATGTATAAGAGGGATGGAATAAAGTACGTATTTTACTTATGGTATGCAATAGAATCCAGCTCCTGAGGAACCTTCCAGCCTTCTTCACTGATCAAGCATGTTCCTTTATAGTGTAGTCCTGAGTGGAGACTAGCCAGGGGACAGCTTGGTACTTACAAACATATTTCAGATGGATAGTTTTCTGCTGAGCGTGGATATTTTTCAGAAACATGACATTTTTCAGCTGAGGGTTGTATATCTCAGATGGTAGAGTGCATGTTGGAAGTCCTAAATTCAATCCCCAACACCATTGCATAAAGTGGGTATCTACCAATAATCCTAGCCAATACTGAGGAGGTGGTGGGAGGAGGCCCGGCAGTTCAAGATTAATCTTACCTGCATAGCAAGCTTGAAGCCAGTCTTGGATGCCTAAGACCTTGTCCTGAAAGAGAAAAGAAATACATGATCTTTTATTCACTCCTTTGAAACACCTTGGGCTTTTAAATTTTTGGTTATTTATTTATTTATTTATTTATTTTGACCTGGCAGTCTCAAGCACACGACAAAGTAGGATCTGCCTAGCAGGGCTTTCTTCGCTTATGGCTGTTCTTCTTGTGTTCTCATGTTTACAAACAGGGTTGTGCTGGCCAATGGATCCATTGTTCCCAGTTTTCTCAGGAAACTAAAGTGGTGGCCAGTGCTGGCCATCAAAGCCAAGGAGACTGAGGCTAAGCTTTGGGCTTTCTCCTGTCTCACCTTCTCCTTACATGGATCAGTATGTGTGGCCTTTATTCTCAAGAAGGCATTCAAATGCAAACTGTCATTGCTCAGGGATTTTTTTTGAGAAGGCTGTGGTTGAAGGAAGTGCCACCCATCAAAAAGAGGAGAAAAAAAGAATCCACTTAACACAGAACGACTAGAGGGAGAGCAATCACTCATCCTCATTATTGACGCCTTCCACGCAATTAGTGTGTTCTCGAGGGAAGGGTGTTTGATCCACCCACGACCCTGCATATTTTCATTGGGTAGATGTGAGAACACAGTACTTCACAGTGAACCCTGCCAATACCCGCCGTAGTGAAGGAGAGACCCCAGCTTAGGGCTGCATTCCTGGCTCTGCGAGGGCCCTCTCCCTCTCCTGTCCTCTGAGCACGGAGAGGTTAAGCCTGGCCATTAACCCATAAGTGACCCACGTAGAGTTTTCTGTTCCTGGGATCCGTTGATTGCCAGGTACAGCTTTGTGGTAATTCTAGCATTTGCCACCCAGCAATTTGAACCTTCTGTCTGCTTAAATGATGATTTTACGTGGTAATGGTTGGTACTAAATCCTCTCGCTTTTGCTCCGCAGCCGCTGTTGTGACAAGAAAAGCTGTGGCAATCGAAATGAGACTCCCTCAGATCCAGTGATAATTGACAGGTAGGGACCACTCTTCTTTCACTGGGTTCTCAGTCCTCATTATATGCAACACCTGCTTTGTGTCGCTCATCGGCGCGGCCTAGGGATGCGTGCGGCTGAAGTTTGCCTGTTGGTCCTGACTTAGACTGCGCCGAGTTATTGTGATTTCTGGGAGAGCCATATGGAATGTTCTTTGGAGGCCTGTTTCTTGGATGGCTCTGGTTTCGTGCCTGATTAATGCACATAAAGTAATATATATATATATATATATGTATGTTCATTCCTCACGCTCTGTGGTTCAGTCCCCATGGTGTATCAGGAAGCTTCAGAGATAAAATAATAATAGTTTTTGTGATTTATGAAATGTGGTTGGGTGCTTATAAATATTTAACTTTTATTTGAAAAATGTTTGAATCATTATCACTTTTAGCTACAGTAGTTCTGTTGGACGTAATCCATCTACATTTTAAGGTTTTATTTATGCATAAAAGCAGTTTAAAGAGATCTGTGAACCAAGATTTTTCTCCTGTTATTTCCGGGCTTGATTGCAGCTCGCACAGCATTGTACGTTGATTAATTTATCCTGCTTGTCTTAATTATTGTGTTTTTAAACAGATCCATATTACTAATCTGACATGACCAAGTAAATCACTATAGAACAATACATCTGTTTCAGTTCGCCAGTGCAGTTTTGAGTCAGTGTGCACACATCGTGCAGGATGGCATCCCAAATATTCATTTTACGTTTTAATTATTGGAATTCATTGTATGGAAACATGTATGATAAACCATTCGTTACATGGCACTACTCATTGAGAAGTAAATGGCCTGGAAGCTTTATGGAGACTGTCAATTGTCAGCTAGGAAAAGAAAAAAGAATCTTCATTCAAATGAGGCAGATTCCTTCACTGAGGAAATCAACAGCCAAGTGCATGTCCCATTTTGGGCTTTGATAATATTGTCTTAGACAACAGCAACACAAAGATGCAACAAGAACAATTCGTTAAATTCCTTGTGTTTGTGAATTTTGCTTTATCATTTTTCAGGTAAAGAAACCTAGGTGTCTATTTTGTTCATTCTAGTTTCTGTCCAAAGACTTTTTGTTATGACCTCTGTGAGTCTTCAGGATCTTAGCTCAGCCCTGATCACCAAGTAGCTCTGTAAAACTTTCACTTTAACTGAGTATTGTAGTCAGAGATCTCATGCTAATAGTCACGAATATATATATATAAAATATTTGATATGTATAATAGCATCTTAATTCCCTGTTATGAGGCGAAGGTTCACTGTATGGTGATGTTGTCTGGTGTCCATTGAATGAGAATGGCGTGCTTCTCAGATATATCATTCATAAGACTGTATTTTCTGACCCGGAAGATAAAAATCTCCCAAAGAATAAGGTCAGAGGCCTACCTCCCTGCGGCTGGTGTCATTTGTGTATCCCTCTCAGAGCGCTGCTTCCTTTTTTAAGCAAGTGTTTCCTACTCTTGCATTAAAAAGAAAACATCTCATCAAAGAGCCAGCCCACAGACTCAGCAAACTTTGAAACCATAAGCATTCTGTGGTGCCTCCTGGTCCTTTTAGGTTTACGTGGTGACGAGGACTTACTGTGCCACCCGCAATGAAAACACTTTTTCTCCCCTCTCTTTTGCTTGTGAAAGGGTTAGGCTTTAACGTTCTTCATTGGGTTTAAGCTGTGACTCCGATGCAGAAGGCTGATAGGACTGTGGTTTGAATCCCATCTGATTTTGACCTGTTCCTGTGGGTTGCGATGGCAGGAGAAACTTGACTCAGCGGAGCTGTAATTAGCCCGCCCCATGTTTTTGAAACAGGATTGTGTTACCTGGATTGCATTAGTGTGGCTTCTATTGTCGCCGCCTTGCATCTGTCCCAGTAGGGTACTTAAAACCCTTTCTTGGCTGGGGGAGTTCAAACAGTTTAGGCAAAATAAGTCTACACTTTAGGCGGTGGGTGCTTTAGTGATATTATTCCTGACATCTATCCTTTTCTTCCACCCAGCCCCACTCCCCCTCCCTTCTTTCGATTAGACAAAGTAGAAAACCTTGTATAGCTAGGTTGATTTCTTTTAAGGTAGGGGCATTTTAAAACCGTCTGAGACATCCTGGATGTGTTCGGTCCCAATATCTATTTATTTGCTGGTGTTTGCCGCTGTCTGACACGGAGCTACCTTTTCAGGCAATGAGACCAGTTGATAGGCATAGCTCCCTGTGGGCTATTTTTATTTGCATGTGAGTTTTCAAAGTTCTTCGCTCCTTCAGTTTGCCAAAGATATAAAAAAAATGAACAAACCTCCAGTCGGGTCTCTGCCGATACGTGAAACTTCTCTTTCTAATGGCGAGGGATGAAAATCACAAGAGCTCAGGCAAGGACGGACAAAACAAAATATTTTTCAACTGCACAGAATTGCTGCAAAGGGCAAAAATATGACGGCAACGGTGTTTGAATTTCAGGTTCCAATTTCGTTGCGTGTTACAGATTGCATAACTCCATGCTTAGGGTTTGCTTTGCTTTCAGATTTATGGATCTGAGTCCCTGAGCCTGCTGCCCTCAATAGCAACACGTTCTTATACTATGCATACTGTACTCAACATAAGGCCGAGGGTGTGGGCTCTTGTGGCCTTAGAAGTTAGCAGAGCTTTAACACACAGCCACCTCTTTTTGAAAGCTAATAGTTTCTAGCTCCTTTTGCTTGACCTTCAGAATTTGGAAGAACACTGCTATTTTTTTCAGTCAAAGGACTTTTAGCAGTGATTATTCAGGAAGGCTATTTATAGTGAAGAATGGAAGAGGCTTTTTGGTCACACAGCACTGGTGCAGGGCCAGCCGTTTCTGTGTTAAAACTTGGCTACATTATCTCTTGCCAGTGATTTGGAGGCCAGTTTGGCAAATTGTATATATATGTAAAATGGAATTAACCAAATCAGCAGTTGTACAGACAAGTTTCTATTTCCTTCCAGTGGCAAGCAACAAAGTAAGAAAATATGACCCAAATGACTTCTTTTCAGTCAGGACAATTTGTCAAAATGCTTATTGGAAAATTGCTATGTGGTATAGGAAGGGTGCATCTGGAGCCGGCTGCTGGGTTACGTGTCTGCTCAACGCCAAAGAGCTTGATTAAGAATCATAAAACCCCAGCCTGTGCCCAATGATCCAGCTATTTGGGCTGTGCAGACATGGGAAAAGTCAAATGTGTTAGGTTTAATAGCTGATGAACAGGAACTAACAACAGCAAATTTCATTATCATTGAACTAAAGGGCTATGTGTGGTCATCGGTGTTAAAGTAAAAAGCAAAAACTGACTTTCCAGTTACTGAATGAAGGTGTGTGTTTGTGGGGCGGGGGGGGGGGCTGACTTAACATCCGCGCACTAACTCAGATCTGGATTTCAAAGGTTCGCAGTGAAATTCCTGTTTGGAAATTGAGTATGTTGTAGTTCCATTACTACAGTGAATATCCTTGTGTCCTAACCTTTTCCCTTGGAGTGATCTTAGTTCAATAAATAAAACCTCATTAGGTTATTCCCATTTCAACGAGTTTATTAAATTTTGCAGGAGTAATTAGCATAAGCTGTGCTAATTTTTCTGGAAGACTAATGACGGAGGTTCTTAATTAGCTTTCCTTTGTAGGAATAGGAAAGAGGATAATGACAAAAGCCGCATAGGGTCCTCTGAATTGGGAACCCACTTTTTTAGAATCCATGCAACTTCTGTCTCTCGACGGAAACTTTGTGATGCACGCTTTGACTGTGCGGATTAAAAGTAAAGACTTTTAGTCTGTATTTAGTTAGCTACAATTAGGATCCTAGCTTGGTTGAAAAAAAAATAACAACTTTATTTTCCTAGCCTTATCTTGGAGTGGTGAGATAGATGAACATGGATGGCCTTACAAAAACACCTCTTTCTTCAAATTCTACCATACCGTTCCTTCCACGGGAAGCACTGTCTCTGACTAGAATATGTGGGACTGGGATGTTCTACATTGTTCTTTAATTTGGCATCAGTGTGATGGATAAAATAGATCAACTAAGCAAATGAAGGCATACGTTCTTAGGACTAGAGATCTTTAGCTGCCCACACACAGAATTTGTTTTTAAGGGACAGAAAGAATGCAGGATAAACTCGTAACATGTGTCTGTAAAAACCCAATTCTATTACGATTATGCATAATGTGGTTCAGGCAGCCTATGAATTTTGGGTCTCCCAAAACCAGCATTTAAAACTTAGATGTTTAAAACCCATCCACACGTACTGGTCTAATGACTGGGCTTGCTGATTGCCACAATCTTGCCTTGTTTTTCTTTTCCATTGTAAGACTCTGTCTGCACTGATACTTAGAGCTAGGAGATACAGAGCTCCAAGTATAACATTAAGAAATGACATGGCTTTTGTGGCACAAAACCCTTAGCTTCTTTGGAATTAGTTCAGGCAACATTTATGCAAAGCTCTCCTAAAATAAAAACCAACACACACACACACACACACACACACACACACACACACACACAAAACAACTACAAACAAACCAAATGGAGAAGAGAAAAAGAACCAAGATTTGTTTTCCAGACCAATCTAAAGTTCTACATCTAGGTCATTTAAATATTAGCAACTCGCTTTTCCATGGTTATGATGCAAATGGTATTGTCAGTTAGGAAATAGCTAGAATGTTCATTTTCCCCTCCACAGGCCAGTTGACTAGAAAGCCTTGGCCACGCTGGGGTTGTTCAGATAGAAACTTTGATTGAAGGTCCAGGCTTGAATCTAAGAGGTCAGGCGGAGAGGCAAGACTTTGTAGACAAGTACAGTTTTATCTCATTATCACGTTAACTTTTTTGACAAAGTTGTTGCCCATGTTTTTACGTTACTGTGACCATCAGCATGATGGGAAACAACAGTCACATGTAAACTCAGGACGCTCATAGGTGATTTTTAACCATTGGGCATGGATGAGCAAATGTATTACGCTGAGTTTCTGAAGGCATTGGGGTCCTTTAGCGAGTAACATCTCTGTCTTTTATTATCAGTGATAAACCCCCAAATCCACACAAAGTGATTTTCTGTCTTTGTGTCTCAGGGGTTTTCAACCTGTCAGTGATGACCTCCACAAGGGTCACATACCATAGATCATTTACATTACGATTCATAACAGTAGCAAAACTGCAGTTCGATGTAGCAATGAAATAATTTTATGGTGTGTGTGTGGGGGGGGTCACTGCAACACTGCAACATGAGCAACCAGCAGGATTGAGAGCTTCTGCCTTAGATGAGCATGAAGATATGCTTCCTAAGCCTTGCAAATAAAAGCCTTAGCCAGGTTCATGACTTCAGTTGATTGCTCGTTCAGTTCTTATCTTCCTCCTCATCATCATTCAGAAGGGCCAATCAGTGAGCAGAGAACTGTTCGGCCCAGCACGCAAGCTGCTCTATGGGTCACCAAGAACCAGAGGTGCAAATGCGTTTCTTAGCGCTCTGATAAACCTTCCCACCTCATTTCCTAACTCTTACTGTTCAGTTAAAACCAAAGGAGGAGAAATCTCCTCCCCAAAGCTGCCCCACATCGGATAATTGCTGTCCTTCTGGCTGCTCTGAGAGGCTTCTATCTTTTCAACAGGGGAGAGTCAGCATCAACACAGAGCATGAATTTGCAGTTGCTTTCTAGCCCTAGTGCATTTTAACATTTGTTTTCTCAGTGGGAATTCACATGTGATTATTAGTAATGAGACTTATGTGAGCCAGTATCATTCTCAATTTTACACGTATCACATGGTACCGTTCTGAGCACGAGCAGAGCTCTTGAACACTTGGGTACGGCTTGCTCCTGTGATAAAAAAAAAATTACTAATACAATTAGCTAATAGCAGTCTAGATTCCATTTGCTATCAGCTCTTCTCAAATACACGGCCAGGATACATTAAAATGCATTTCAAATATGCCGACGGTAGATCATGATGCAAAGTACTTTTGCAGGGTGTTACACTAGAGCAGACGCTGTATAATAAGCAATGGTGGTCTTCCTGTAAAGGGAGTTATGGCACAATTTCCAAGAAATGTGTTTAACAGAGCTTCAGGGCATCGGCAAGTGTGTGTGCGGAACAGGGCCCGTGTGTGGGCTCACAGCGTGGCTTTGCGTCTCACGTCACCATAAGTTTGTTTCTGTGACAGTTTGGGGAGACGCAGGAAAGCATTGCCGGCTCCTCGGTGTCAGTGACTTTGCACAGCTACTTGACGATTCTAATTCATCAGTATAATAAACATGCTTTTACTTTCAAATAAGTTGTTTAGCGTTGAAAACAAGCCAAGCAACCCCTACAAGTATGGCACTCCATTGATAGGAATTCTCATTCCCCACTACCGTCAGTGCCTGGCCAAACTCTCTAATTAAAAAAAAAAAATTGGCCAGATATAAAAAACCCCACTAAGAAGTTCCAGCCTAAAGAGATGGTATTTTGATCATTTTAATTTGCATGAGATGTTATCTAAAATAGGCTACCAATTCTTTCTCCTCCTTCCCTCCTATCCCCTTCCCGCCTCCCCTCTCCATCTCTTTACAAGCCCTGTAACTATATACTGTTCAGGACAGTGTAAAAGTGACTCCTATTGCAACCAATGAAATATGGTGAACAGTACAGGTCTGTCTTTGGTTGCGCGCTGTCTGTAGGAGTGTGGGTAGATGAAGATAAATCTCCCTTGCAAACTATTTCTCCAGTTACAAGCCTTTGTCCAGAAGCAAATGAGGGTTTTAATGTTACAGTACTTGTTATAATAGAATTTTAATTGCCTTAATCCTGGTAGAGTATGACACACACATGCGAGAGAGAGAAAGAGAGAGAGAGAGAGAGAGAGAGAGAGAGAGAGAGAGAGAGAGAACATTCTTAATGGAGAGAGAAGCCAAGCTCCCAAACAAAACAACAGAAAACCCTACCGCTTTTTCCTTTGAGGGGGTCACTTATAAAAAAGATGTGAAATTGTTTAGGTGGAAACAATCCCTTGCCATTTCATCCTTCTCAGACAGACTTCACCTTCAGTGGAAACACAGTGACGTGCTTTGGTAATTTTTAATTTTAAAGGTAAAATGCTTGGTTCCAGTTGTGAACATCCCCCTCCCCCCCATACACAACTCACTTTTAACAACTTCAGTAGGCAAGCTGGCAAATTAGCTAGCTCGAGCCCACTTAATAACTTCTAAAATGGCCCTCGATGACTACAGCGTCGCCCTGACTGTTTGAAGCACAATAGTTTCATAATATAATAAAAAGTAACGGTGTTAGGCAACACGTCTTTAATAAGATATTATTCGCGCCTTTGCCATGTGCGACGGGAGCTGCCTCTCACTCGGCGGCCTTTTGATTCCTCTCAATAAGATTATTTCAAATACTCTAATCCCGAATCATTGACATGAATACAAAAGCCTGGTGACATCTAATAGATGCCTCTTAGCTTTGCGTTAGCTCTTGTTCCCTTCCTTTTTCTTCTCCTTTTACCTGACAAAAAGCTTACGGACACTTGGGCTCTGTCTCGCAGGAACAGCATGGAGGGTTCCTCATGAAAAATAAAGGAGGAAAAAGACTGACGGAGGCCCGATAAGCTACGGAGTGAAGGACCATAGATTAAAAGTAAATGCCAGTAAATCCTCCTCTGTACACTCACTCCTTCGCTCATTGTTTTCTTTAACACTTTAAGTGCCAGGGCAAGGGGAAGAGGGAGGAGGGTTAAATGAAGCATGTCCCGGCTTTTTATCTGGACGTGGTCACTGTATATATGGTACAGGGCTTGGGCGGGATTGTCATGTTTTCATTCAGACTTCGTTGTGATGGTGAAAAAGAAAAGCCCTTGCAATCACTATCAACAATTTCTCAAGCCCCCCCCCCCCTTTAAACTCATTCTCTGTTCAGCTGACCAACATCGATGCTATGTTCCGGATGAGTATTGTGTGAACAAGCCGTTCTCTGTAGGGTGTAGACACTGGGGGCTCGTGATGCTGGACAGTCAGGGTTGAAGTCCTTCTAGTAATCCGTGATTTGAAAGTGATCGAAGTAGAGTGTTAGAATATCTTGTTCCCTGGCAGCAGCTTCTGTATTTGCACGTGGAACTGCTCCTGCTGGAGCTGGAAATCCTTAGGTGGGCCGGAGGGCCCACCCTGGATCAGACCCTGGGGACTCATGGAGGAGGAGTTATTCCTGGAGACACATGCTTTTCTCTGTCTTTCCTGAGCAATCATGGTTGACCAATACTCTCTTTTACTCCCTTTGCAGATAGGACCCAACAATTTATTATTGTCCAGTACTTAACTATTGAGGAGTTATCCCCTTTAAAAATTGTGTTTCCCATTTATTAAGGTTCTGATCTGTCATTAATATCTCATAATTAAAAAAAATAGTTTTGGGTGCAGTCTTGACTGAAAACTTCCCCCAAAATGGGAAATAAAAGTTAGTTTAAAGAACTCTAGGATTGCCTTTAGGTTTGATCCTCTCCCCGCCTCTCCTGTCGCCTCCTCCCCCCCCCCCACACTATCAAGACAGAAAACAGAAAATGATCAGTTTCTTTTAACTGTTAGGAAGTCCTTTGGAAAAGGAAGGTAGTAAAATGTTCACTCTGCTCTTTGAAACCATTGCCAACCGCGTCAGAAGCCTCTGTTTTCCTAAGTGGTCGTGATACTTTCTTTTTTTTTTTTTTTTGGTTTTTCGAGACAGGGTTTCTCTGTAGCTTTGGAGCCTGTCCTGGAACTCCCTTGGTAGACCAGGCTGGCCTCGAACTCACAGAGATCTGCCTGCCTCTGCCTCCCGAGTGCTGGGATTACAGGCGTGCGCCACCACCGCCCGGCTTCGTGATACTTTCTTAAATTCGGACCCTAACCTTTACTGCATGCTGTATACACCGCAGAATATCTTCAAACCACCTGATACCATCTTCCTGCAATTACAGGCAAAGACTGCCCCGCTTGGGATATCCGTGTGTTCTTATAAAGATCAACCCCCGAGCATAATCAAACAAAGTGGACACAATATCTGATCACTGTAAATGTAATTGTTCCATACAGAGTCGTGGCACAATGCGAGCAGATTTTGGACACTGTAAAATGTGTTTTTTCAGAGGCTGCCCATCCCACCAGTGACCTCAGTCTGGTGGTGCATGAGCCTGAGGTGCTAGCCCCTGAGGAAATGACGAGAAACTCCACACCTCCAGTTCTCAGCTTGATTTTCCTCTTCTCCCCTTCATTACTTAGTGGCGCGGTTTGCAGGACCTCTTGGCATGCCTGTTACGTCACCTTTCTTGATAGCCGAATTTC
Source organism: Microtus ochrogaster (assembly GCF_000317375.1). Taxonomy (NCBI): domain Eukaryota; kingdom Metazoa; phylum Chordata; class Mammalia; order Rodentia; family Cricetidae; genus Microtus; species Microtus ochrogaster. The sequence goes on along the minus strand of NW_004949128.1, from coordinate 1,426,461 downwards.
ATCTCCTCATGTGTTTCTCTAAGCACAGTCCCTTCCCAGTTTCTTATTACTTACACATTTAACTTGTGGGACTAAAAATGAAAGTAGCGATCCAGAGAGAAATCTACTGAAGGCAGAGTACAATGACAAAGACGAAGACTTTGAAGCCCCTTGCTGCTGGGCCAAATTCTTCATGACTACTTAGTATTTTTGCCTCAAGCACCTCAGTGCTCCAATCTTCAAAATGGGAGCATTCATCTCCATTGTGGATTACAGCTTCAAGCCTCACTGCTTTAGGGATATATTCAGTGGATATAGTGTGCGTATCTAACATGTGCAAAAACTCGGAATTCCGTCCCCAGTATCATACATACATATGCACCCACGTGCACACACACATGCACGCACACACACATATATACATATACACAATTATATTTTTATTACAAGAAATTTAACAAGGTTTACAACACCTACTAAACACTAGGCTTGAGATAGTCCAAGGCCTTAAAACAGATTTTGAAAACTGAGCCTAATATATTTTTATGCCTGATTCGAGAAACACTATGGAACTTTTTTTTTTTACAAGATGAGTTACCTTGCTGAGTTAATCATGGTGGTTGTACCTTCTTGGACATCACTCATTTCTTTTTTCCTTCCACAACTTGTTTATTGGTCTTCTATTTTTGTCGGACACCATGTTCATGATTGTCCAGAAAAGCTACAAGAAGGGGCACAGACAGACAGCAAATGCCTTGTGACACCACGGAGCTCCTGGAATCCTGGAGCTTTCTCAGTGTCTCAGAATTTTATGGGGTGGTATGTTGAAATAGTAAGTAAATATTATGGTTTTTCTTTTGAGACAGTGTCTTTTATAGGCTAGGCTGGCCTTGAACTCGTGACTATTCAGCCTTTCTCCCAAGTATTGGGATTATAGGCACATGCTGCCATATCCAACTATGTTGACTTCTCTAAAATAGAAGAGCGCAATACAAGATTGAATCAAGATGTACAAGAAAGATCCCCTCAGGCTGAAGGCAGCTCAAACGTGGCAGGCAAAGCCCATGGTTTTATTCTCTTCTGATATAGTCTACATCTTGGTTAAGACTGTATGCCATGGAGTCTGATCGAATCCCACCTCAGCTATCACCATAGGATCCTGGGCAGTTCAACTGCTCTTAGCACCCATTTCTTCATCGATAAGCTGTGTCAGCAGAGTTCCTGGCACGCAATACAGACTGAGAATGACGTCGCTGTCATCTTAAAAATCCAGGCTGGAACGAAAAGACTGCCAAGACCCTTTGCTGTGGAATTCAGACTCCAGCGTTTTGTGATATCGCCAAACATGGTAGGGCAGATGGACTTCAGAGAATGATGCCAACACGCTTCTGGGGTAGTTGACACCACTGCTGGCTGCTGCCTAACCTCGGCCCCCAGCACAATACCTCGCTCCTGTGCCATAGATACTTAGAGGACGCTGTGGGGAAAAGGAGAGGGGTGAGAAGCACAGTTGTTGAACGTGAGGCTCTCGTCTCTGCCTGAAGACAGGCTTGTTACAGCCGCACAATAAAGCCAAGTGGGGCTGCTATTAAAGACTGACAAGAAACAGAAAATGCAAGATAAAATATTAAATTTGTTTCAGTTAAAAATGTTAATCTTCACGCGATTACCATGCAAATCTCCTCGTTGTCTAACTGTTTAATTGATGGAGTAAATCACAGAGTTGACAGGGAAGTGAGAACCCCTGCTGTCGGTGCTCGCACAAAGCCCATTTCCAGGAATATATTCTCTTAAGCGGTTTGTCTAGTGCACACACTAACACGTGCTAAGGAAATAATGCATGTCTGACCCACCTTGAGGAAAGCAGTATGCTTCAGAATTTCCAGGACAAGGTTTTGTTTTTGTTTTCATAGGGTCAACTTAACTATGTACCAGGACTATCGAATAAGAAATCAGTGTTACAGTGGTCGGTGTTTAAGCATAGTAACATGGTACTTTTTTGATGGAAGGGTTAATAAATTCTCCCTTCTTCTCTCTTTCTCTACCCCCACCCTCAAGATCCTCCTGCCCCCGACTCAATCCTATCATGTGCCTGGTTGGCGCTGAAAGAAGGCTTGACGTTGCCCATGGGGCATCCCTTTTCTCAGCCTCCTCCGAGGTCTCCTGGGCAGATGGGAGCTTGCCTTCTGTCCTTAGTCCTCAAAATGAAGCCAGGCACCAGGTCCAGCAGCCTAGCTCCTCTGACCCGGGAGCTGGTGAGGAGGGGAGACAGACATCTCTCATATCTAATGGGATGCCTCTCTGTGGCTTTAGGAGACTCCCACTGAAGGAAGTTCTCCTTTATTTCCAAGATAAGGTGTCATTCATGAAAGCAATGTGCTGAACTAATCAGGTTAATTGAGAGGCCCGGAATCCTCATTGAATCTATCTTTCCTTCCTGTTCAAGGCAGATAGCGCAGACAGAGGGCTTACAGGATCCTTGCTTTCCCCATAGCTTCTAAGATCTGTAGGCGGGCAAAGAATGGAGGCTCAGCAGTGTGAATGCTGTTTGAGCTCTGCGTACACAGACTCTTTTTGTAGGACAGCATAACCTTAAAGAAGTAACAACCCTCCAGAAGACTGAGAGATGGCGTGCCTTCAGATGTCTGCTTCTGCTCTTGTTCATTAACATTAATCTCAACATTTCAGATCAGCCAAGACAGACAGTGGGGGGAGGGCAGCCAGGAGCCTCCATGGGTATTTTATATAAGATTGAAACTTAAAACATCCCACAAAACATCTGACTGTGGTGTGCCACTAGTCCACGTAGCTTCTGTAGTTTCTTTGGTATCTGAAGTGGACACTGGAGGCTGAGGACTACATGGATGACTCCCCGAAGTGATAGAGAAGAGGGGAGACTCGAGCTGCTTCTGCAGTTCCTTTTGGGGTGCTTGTCCCTTCTTCTCTCACAACGGTTATTCCTAGTATAATTTTAAGTACTATCATTGACTATCTTGTTCCCTCATCTCTTCCCACTCTTTTCCTACGATTTTTTTTTCTTGGAAGTTCCAGGAATGATTTTAATTATCTCCACAATCAAATTCTCATTGCTGCCTCTGTGCAAGTGTGTAGTCATAGATCGCTGGGATTATTTTCTTTAGCACTTGGGGATAGAGAAGCTGGTTGTTTCCAAATGAGAACCAGCTGGCTCTACAGAGCCCTCATTTAGCAGGGAGCCATTCTGTATACAAAGCCTTCGCTCAGGTCAGTTGTTATGGGCAAACCCCAAATCAGCAGTGTTTGGTTTATCTCTCTTTAGAAACTGTCCAGTGAGGTGTGATTAATAATAATAATAATAATAATAATAATAATAATAATATAATGGTAAATCAGCACACTCAATATATTTAATTCTGTCTCAGATAAGTGCCTGGGTTTGGAAAATACATCATTCCTATGAAAATTAAAGTTATAAGCCTAGTTTTCTAGTGTGTTTTTGTAAATAGTTAAGGTGTCTGTGGGTAACTCTAACTCTTTTTTAAGTCTAAAGAGTCAAATGAAGCTCATTTTTCAGCATAGTCTTTTATATGACAAGCAGAGTGGGCAGAAGAAAGCAGATAGCCACGTTGTTGGTCCCATTAATAGAACCAACTAGAAGGCAGCGATCACTGCTATTTTCTACCATCTTTTCTGCCGGCTTGTGAAATAAAGACTGAGATGATATCCCTCATATGCTCTTCTGTCTTTCCAGCTTGTAGGAAGTGCTTTGTTGTCATACTTGCTCATGTCTACTACACTAGATTTGATCAGAGATGAGAAGAGTCCTCTTGCCAGTTTGCCAAATACTTCTGAAGTGTGTGGAGGAGAGAAAGAAGCTCCCATGACATAGGACTGCAGGAGCCACTTGGCGAGGAAAATAATTTGTTTTGAGAACACAGCTTGCATTTTTAGAAGATAAATGAGTTGGGGCGGGGGTGCAGCATCTATTAAGTCAGAATGAAGATGTTAAAAGAAGCGTGTTCACACAGTTCAAATCCAGCTCAGCTAAATTTTAATCTTACAAATGTAAGAGATAACTTTGCATCACTAATAAGAATATATGTCTTAGAAAAAATCCTGGCATGCTTCTTTCATACAATACTGACATCAACACAACAAAATAATATGAGGAAAGGGCAAAGACCTAGATTTATTCCCATAGGGAGTTTGATCAATACACTGACGATCTGCTCTATGCTCTTCTAATTATTTTTATTCTTAGGATTTCCATATTGAAACATGATTTGGGTAAAATCTTATCTAATGAGTTTTGTGTATGTGTGTGTGTGTTTAACCAATGACTTTAGATCAAATTAAAATCCTATTGTCTATTTCCTGTGTCTGTCTTTTGAAAAAAAATCCTGTGGGTTTTTTAATATATAAAAAAACCCAAATAACTGTTATATTTCCAGTCAGTCAAATTTGAACTGAATTTTACTTCCTGTTTCAAAGGTCAAGGCAGGCTGACCTCAACAGCAGTGTGGAGGCTGCTGAATTATTCATGTCATTGACTTTGTGTCAGCTTCCACATTTGTGGAGAAGGATGTTTTATTCATTTATCTCATTTAGAGTTCTTCTCTGCACCTGTTTCTACCATTAAGTACCCTGTAATTTGCATTTGATGCTAATTTAGTTTCATATCAGCCTGGTCCCCCCTTGTTAATTTAATTTTCTAAGACCCTTTTCATTACAGTAGAACTGTTTTTCCTCTTTAAAGCAAACATCTATACAAGTAATTGTATAAACTGCCTTTTAAATAATATCTTTTAGAAGATTCCATCGTTTAATTCCTTAATTTCTATAATTAGCCACGGTTTGATTAATGTTTCAAAGGGTTAAATTAAAATGCAGAACTACTCAAATACATACTTGAATAATTTCTTATAGACTGCAGGGTTAGCATTGTGGAGTTCTGGATAATTCTGAGAACCGGGTGACTTAGAAGCAGTGATTTTCTTTATGTAGAACGCTGTTTGGCTTCTGAAGGGCAGAGCCTTTCAAATCAGTGCACTTTCAACATTAATTGTGAAATGTTAGCTTCTTTTCTTTCATCAGACTTCTGATAGATGGCGGCTCAAAGTGTTTCTGCAACATTAGTAACGACATCCCCCAAACAACAAGGGCAGAATTAGGTCCGATTCCTTGAACTATTTCGGAAGCTCAGGCTAATGAATTTCTGTGTTCCATTACAGATTTCATCCTCATCTTAAACCCGCATTTCTGTCTGCTGCCCTGGGTTAGCTTGCTGGGGAATCTGTCAGCTTCTCAGAAGGGTTTCAGCACGCACTCTGTCATTTATTTCTATGTGGGCACCGCTGGACTACAATTACCACCTAGAAATTGTGGAAACTAGGAATCTGTTGTCTGAAGGGAGCCTGACTGAAATGGCTGCGACCCTGATGAGAGAGGCCACATCCCCAGGACGTCTGTCAGGGGGTTGGCCATCACAAGAACAGTGACTCACATCAACTAGGTATACAGACCCTCAGAGTGAGAAAGGCTTCTCCCTCATTCTGTTTCCTGCAGCTGACACCAGCATGTCAGTATTCCCTGAGTTCTTCTCAGGGTGAGGGGTGTTGAACAGAGTATGAATTAAGGTTTAAAGTGTGTGGAAATCACCCAGAAGGAAAATTCTAGCCATGGCCAAATAGTACTAAGAAATCAGCTTGAGCTCTGTGTGACCCCTTTCTCCACTTGGGCTGGGTTGGCTTGGTCTGTTTTAAATATTCTCTGGGGATAGCAATGATGCTGCTGCAGTGGGCTTCTGGAAAGATCTTTCTCAGGCCTGTGGAAAGTAGAATATGAAGAGGATTTCCCATTTTCTCTGTTATAAAGACCTCCTAGGGACTGCCTCTTATACCACTGCCATTGTGGTAAAAGAGAAACTTCTAGATTCTCTAGCAGGCTGCTTCATTAATGTTGTTCCCTAGCAGGGTTGCAGGTAGACTGGAAGCTTCTTGGAGATCCTTTGAGGCAGGAGTTTTTTTTTTTCAGGTACTCCCTATCGCAGGGAAGTTTTCACATTTTATAATTTGTTTTGCCTTTTTGCTTCTGCAGAAAGACTTATACAACATGGGGGATAATAGGAGGGAGTATAAGCTCTTCGTTCATTTATGAAGCATTTCCTCATAGACAAACCCTACATCCATGATAGAGGCTTCTTCTTTAAGTTAGAAAAAAACTGTAGCCGGGCGGTGGTGGTGCACGCCTTTAATCCCAGCACTCGGTAGGCAGAGGCAGGCGGATCTCTGTGAGTTCGAGACCAGCCTGGTCTACAGAGCTAGTTCCAGGACAGGCTCCAAAACCACAGAGAAACCCTGTTTCGAAAAACCAAAAAAACAAAACAAAACTGTATTTCTAGAGAAATCTCTCTAAGGCTTGATTTAACAGCCAGGTTATAGACAAGAAAGAAGATCCTAAGAGAGACATACATGGATCTAATCTACATGGGAAGTAGAAAAAGACAAGATCTCCTGAGTAAATTGGGAGCGTGCAGATCATGGGAGAACATAGAAGGGGAGGAAAGAGGATGGGAGGGAAGCAGAGAAAAATATATAGCTCAACAAAAACAATTTCTAAAAAACAGCCAGGTTAAAAAGCAATGACCAATAAGAATACAGACAAGGTTTTCCCATTCAGTTCTGGCTGATGCAGAGATTTCTACAGCTAGACTCTCATGTCTTTAGCAAAGAACCTTTGAACTTTACATAGACACAGTAAGTAAGGAAAGGACAACACCTTAGCTGGTCCCTAGCACACCCTTCACAGACAATGAAACACAGAGTCTGTGCTTGCTCTCTCAATTACATCACTTTAACTTCTACAACATCCGCCTTTTGTTGCTGTTGTTGTTTTGTGTTGCACACTCATATCATGGATGGAAAATGCACAGTTTAGCTCAGATAAGCAAACCCATTATCTAATAAAGTGTGAAATGCTTTCCAAAGCGAAGAGGGTGAAAACATTTGTTTCCACTGGAGTGGCATGGACTCTCAGAGATTACAGCCCAGTTCCTTGATTTTAAAGATGGGCAAACCCAAGGTCAAGAGGAATACAACAATCTTGTTCTAAGTGGCCCTAAAACCAGGACCATAAGCCCAGTCCCTAGCTCAGCTTCCAAAGACTTTTCTGCTGTTCTTCTGGGCCATCTGCGCCTCACTCTGCTATCTGTTTCACCTTCTGTGAAATCAGCCCCAGGCAAGGATGTGACTTACGTTTTCTGGGTCTGGACCCAAGGAAAGCTCTGTGTTCCATGTCTCTAACAAGGCATCAAACGCTAGTTAAGTTGTTTGTAAGAAGTTATGACAGCCACTGGGAAGGGGGAGGAGGGAGGCCCTATAATATCTCAGCCTAAAATTGTGCTTGACCCTGTACAAGCTCACACACCTCGCTTGTTTGTGGCCATGTTGTTCATACTATGTCACAACACTGTGGAAAAAGGGAATTTGTGTTTCTATTGTCAGAGGTATTTCATCAACAATCATTTCCCTGTAGGACTTTTAAGAAGAGTCTTTCAATTTTAGACATCTCCTGAGCAACAGTAGTCTCTGGTCATTATCTTTCTCTGGAAGGTTCTGACAGAGATAAATATTGAACTTGGCAATTGTCAAAGTATAGTCCTCGTTTTAAAAATTATCTTATGGCTAAGCCTAAACAAACTTAATAAATGGCCCTTTCCAAAACTAACACTAAAGGAAATGAGGTATTGTTGCAGAATATAGTTCTGGAAAAAATATCATACAGAAAAGAAAGAAATGGGGCACTGTACTCCCACCTACACAAAACCACTTTGGTATATGACTTTGTCTAACCCTGCAGGCTTGGCACATTACTGAATGACCAACAGGAGGGCGGAAATCATGAGGAAGGTGTAAAGAGAAATCTCTAGCTTTTGGCATCATTTAAATCTGAACCACAGACAGATAGTTCCGAAGGACACAGGCAGTGACCTTGCGAGTTGGGGATGTCCACCTCTTCAAAAGGGAGGGAGCCATGGTTATTTCAGCTTGTGAGTGATAAGCCCATGAGACCTGCCTAAAATGTCTATCTTGACTTAGGGAACTCAAATTTTCATCTTGCTTCCAAGATGGAATTAAACTGTGGTCGAAAACTGTGTCTTTCTGTCTACCTCCAACTCTGTCTGGTCATTTTGGACCAATGGGCTTAATGTTAGCAGGTCTGATTATGCATTTATGGACCTTTGTTTTTCCTTTCCCAAATTATTACCAATGGTTCCACAAGCTAAAGGCCTTTGTGCTTCCAAATATTTTAATATCTGAAAGCAGACAGACCAAATCTGTTCAACTTACCAAAAATAATTTCATGATGGAATGTTCTCTGGGTTTGAGAGCCCTTGCTTACATTCAGAGATGGAAGACACTTACTAGTTGAGAAAACGGGGCCCCGGATAGGAGAAACAGGCAGTGTAACAGTGTGAATATTTACTCAATGAGTGTTCCTGCTGCGCCCACTGTGTGAAGGAAATAGGCACACTTGGCTTGGGGACTCCATCAGAGACACTTTGTAGAACATCCAGGGAGCTGATACATGAGAGAAATTATATTTGGGGTACACTTGTCTCTTCCTGATCACCCCCGAATCCATCCTTCTTGCTTCTACCAGTCACATAGCCCTTGCCAGGCCACTGGCCAGGTGTAAATGTTAGGCTCAAAGTGACTCAATTACTTAACCGGATTTAGTGTAGGTGAATCTCCTACGATTCTCATTTTGAATCATTGTCAACTCATTTTTCCAATTATGAGTCAAATTCAGGTATCATTTTCTCCTAAGGTACAAGCACATCTTGGTTCTGTCACAGATTCGACAAGCTCAGCTGCTCCTTCTGAAGCTGAGTTTTCCATTTCCCATTGATGCTGAGAAGTTCCTGGGGTAGAAGTCTGAGGCAGGGCATGGGACAGGTGCTGGGGTTCAGGACTGTCTCTGTGTTCCTTAGAAATGTGGGTCCCAGCAGGACCTTCTCTGGGCTTCTGTTTTCTCATTTATAAAATAAGAGAACCGGACACTTTAGACCTTTAAGTGTCCTCTTTTCTCTTATGGGTTTTCCTAAAAATATGGTCAATCTTGTATCCGGTGTTGGAGGATAGCCTGTGGTTACACTGTGTGAACATCGTGTGAGGCGCACAGAGTAACTTCCCAGTCAAGACTGCACACCCAGCAGTAGGCTCAACTGGCTTTCTCCTCCTTCATTATGGTGTCCAAGGTACTCAGCTAGGTAATACAGATAAAGTGAGAAGCACCGTCCCCATCCGCTGCGGGGATCCACCTTAAGGCACAAGGTTACTGAGGGAGATCATTAGATGGGCGTCCTTACCGAGCTAATTGAGTTGGTATACTTAATTTATTGGTAGCATGAGTTGGGGAAGGGATCTAGTAAAAACGAAACTGTAGGCTTGTAAAACGTGAGGAGTGTGGCCCAACGTGTTTATCTACCTGAAATAGTAGCTCTGAGAGGCCATCTGTAGAGGGGACCAGGAGATGCGACATCCCGCAGCTGTCTTACTGAATTCCTCTGGCTTAGACTTCCGGGTAAAGTGACCTAAAGATGATACATGAGAAATGTATGCCAAATTGCACACGATATTTGCTCATTAAGGGGCTATTTACCCAGCATACCTGTTTCCCACGTCTACTTTTAAGGTGGAAAATTCCCTGTAAGGTTCCCAAAGTAGGGACATGTTAATGATGAAGCGATGAAGGTACACGTTCTGAGAGTTTCCTGTGCTGACATACAGCAATAGTGTGTGCATGGGCCTTGAGCTTAAAGAAATGAGAGTTTCAGAAAAATTGTTTCTTTTTGGAAATTTGCAGAGATGAAATTTTATACACACAAATATATATATATACAATGTATATACACATATATACATAGTATATATTATATAATCATATATGTCACACACATATATGATTAGACATGTTGGTCCACATGCAATACATATACTTTGTCTTAGATCAGAAGAAGGTCTCACTTCTTCCTCCCTCTTTCTCTACCTCCCTGCCTCTTTCCCCCTCCATCTCTTCCTCCCTTTCCCCCTCGTCTTGGAAGCTCCACAAATAAACACTGTAATGTTTTGACAGATTCCCCAAAGAAACAACATCTTAAGCCCCATGGATAATGATTCTGGAGACTTCTCAGGGCAGAAGAAACCCTCCCAGGATTTCCTGTTTCTCATTTCCTTTCCTTTGCTTCTTATTTTATGTCTGGTAAACTTTGACTGCAAGCAGGATCAAGTGTGAAGACAAAACAGCTACAGAGTTACTACATAGAAAATCAGTTCAATAGAAATGCCGTATAAAAACCGCAAAGAAATAAGACCTATTCTTACAAGGAATCTATATGCCTCTGTAATTTTGTTGAGAATTTATATTAGCAATAATGACCTTGATCCAGTAACAATTAGCAACCAGCAAGGGGTCACCAGCCCCATGGTGCTTTGGCCAAAACCTCTTCCAGTGGGCATGAACTGGCCGGTTAACCCAAGGAAGTGCCCCAAGGTGGGGTCCTCCCCTCTTGCCATCTGACTGTAATTTAACCTCTGATTTGAAAAGGCCTGTAGGAGCAAAGAGACAATGGACTGTGCCTTTGATATCTTGAGTTTATTTTTGACAAGCAATACATAATCGGGTATCATCAGCTGGAAATTGTCAAAGTTGAGAGTTACTTTATTTTCATTCTGGGATTCATTACTTACTTTGTGCCTACAGTTCTGCTGTAGATAGAGAATGAATGTAATTCTGTGGTCTGTAAACTAAGGGGTTAGAGACTGTGTCAGCTTGGTCTTTCCCTGGGTTATAGATAACCTGCGTCAGGTGACGACTGACATTCACGGCGGCACGTCTATGTGCTATTATGGTAATTATTGCTTGTGGGATGATGATGCAATAGCCAGCATCTCTTAAGCTACATGTCTGCTTTGCATTCTCTCTTTTAGACCTTGCAGCCCTGCTTAGTAAGTGTTCTCCTTCTCTGTTTTATAAGGAAGGCAACCTCGGCACTATGGGTTAAATAACATGTTCAGGTTCAGTGCCACTGTTAGATACGGGAACCAGAATGCCAACCCCGCTGTGTCCAACCCTAAAGATCAGGATCTTGATTGTGACACTCTTCTGCCTCACTATAAAAGCTAACATTTCCATTTTGGGGAGTGCGACCTTGAATACATTCATTTAGGCAAATTTCTACCCTTTGCTGGCATAATTGCTATTCCTTTTGTTGGTCATTGCTCCCCTGGGTTTCTCTCAAACATGGTCGGAGGTACCCCAGACTTTTTAAAGATTGAAGAAAGGCCACATGGCCCTGCATAATTTGACTGAGACAGCTGTGCAGTGGGTTGTCTCATTTAAATTACAACCACAAAAAGAGATGTACCAGCCTTCACGGACACAAAGCTATGGGCAGGAACATGAAACCCGGTTCCCTAAACCTGCCCTGGGCTGCTGTCAAAGGTAAACAGCCTTTTCAGCCTGAGGAGACAGCTAGTTGCCCACAATTACCTCTCCCTTAGGCCTCTCCTAAAGTCTTGCCCCTTTAAACCTCCTAGGGAGAAGGATGTGTTAGGATCATAATTCCAGCATCCCTGGCAGAGGTGGGAGCTCGAAGAAATCTGCTGGAGAATTAGGGGAGAAAGATAAAGGTGTTTAAAAAAAAACACATCTCACTGTGGCTGGGGTTTAGGGAAGCCCATTGCTCAACACTGAACACAACACCCAGGAGCTGCAGGCTCAGTCTCCTGGAGACTCATGCAATGGGGCAAGCCTGCTTTTAATACAGGCTTTGTTACCAAGTTTCCCGTGTGCTTTTCTACACTGCTTGTCTTCCTCCGTCCTTCAGAACTGGAGCTAAGAGCCCTAGAGTCTCAGCTTCCTTTCCATACACAGTCTCCCCACCCCCCTCCTCTTCCACTGAATGAATGTCTGTATTAGCACACTATCTTTTCTGTATTAGCATACTATCTTTTCGGGGGTGGGGGTGGGGGCGTTTTCTTAGATTATATAGTCTCGGTTTAGTGATCTATAAATATAATTTACCTTGTTGTTTAGTTTCTTGGTCCATTTTCTCTAAACTTTGTTCCTAGTAGATATTTTTCCAAATTAGTTTTTTTTTTCTTTAGTTTTTCATAATTATGTCTTCTTGAAACAACCGAAAAATAGCTTGTTTCCACAGCGGTGATGTACCTTTTTTTGAGTAGGTATAGCACTAGCCTGTGTGGGGAGATACCATTCACATTTGTGGACATATGTGATTGGAGCATGGCTTCTCTTACAGCAGTTAAACTAAAGATTGTATTTTAGGGCTTTTTGTTGGGGATGGGTGGGTGAGGTTATAGCTAGCAGGATACAAAACAAACAAACAAACAAACAAGAAGACCCATGAAGGTTGGATGGGTGGGTGGCGTTTAATGCAAAGAGGGGAATGGGTGGAGAATAATCGGAGGCAGAGGGATGCCTATGACCAGAGCATGTTAGATACATGTATGAAAGTCTTCAAGAATAAATGAAGCTAAAAACTGAGAATGCATATTCAAAAATACATAAACCGTATGTGTAAGACCATATGTGTCAATTAATAAACCGAATGAAAATTTAGAAGCACGATTAATGGGAGATGGAAATGGCTTTTCTCCTTAGAGGAAGAAAAAAAAATAAAGGGTAAGATAAAAACAAACGTGGACAAGCTTCATGTGTTGGGCTGTGGATGTGACTACTGCACTTCTGCCGCTTAGATCTGCTGGGATGGAGGCCCCGGGAGCAGGAACACCCCTTTTCTCACCCCCCTGCTCCATGCCTCTCAGTAGTGGCTTTGTGGGACCTCATGAATTACTTCTTACAGTTAGGGCTCTTTGGTGCGGAGTGCGCTGTGGGCAGTGGAGCCCAGAGCCGGGCAGGCGGTGTTTGTGCTGTTGTTAGCGACACGTAGAGAGTTCCTCCTGAACGGAAAGGCCCCGGCTCCAGTTTGTCGCCAGTGAAAGCCGAGTCGCACAGCACATGTGGCTGAGCCGAGCCGCCTGGGGGTGGGGGACTCGCTTGCAAATGTGGGGGGGGGGGCGGCGGCGGCAGCGCCACCGGGGATTTGTTTGGAGGCAGGGATGGGCAGAGGAAAGGGGTTAGGGTGCATGCAAAGAAAACAGCTGGAGGGGAGCTAGGAAACGCATGCTCTGACTGACCTCCTAGATGTCACCCCCTTCCAATTACATCTCACTACTGCTTGGAATATTTGAGAGAATTAAAAAAAAAAGTACCCTTTGTAGTGTGGCGTATAAATGGTTTTCTTTCCCAGGATATCCTGAGCCTGTCTAGGGTGGGTTTTTCCGTGGGTGAGTTGGTTAGGAGCTATCTCCTATCCCTTTAAGAGGTAAAAACATGTACAAATGTAAATGCAGAGACTTTAACACTTCCCCCTTCCTAACATTCATATAATTGCTGTTAAGCCACATTGAAAACCCTGGGGCCTGGTGTTCACCAGGGTAAAGTTACATTTCACAAGCAGAAAATTGACTCACCACTTAGGAAAATTGGCTACCAATTATGTGTCAAAGGCTCTAAAGTCAGACCTCAGGTTTTTCTTTTTGCTAGGATGTGGTATTAAAAAGAGCACAGACAACCCAGCTCCCTGGCCTCTGTGCCCTCTTGGGACCCGTCTCTTGCTTGCTGACTTTCCTTCCAAGGTTTCTGGGCCCCAGCAAGGAAGGAGGGCTCCTGACCCCTAACCCAGGGCCAGACCCGATGGCCGGAAGATCTCACTAGTTAGAAGTGAGTTCACACACACAAACAAGCAAGCCAGTTAAAATTATGCTGGGGCTCCTTGTGAGGAGTCTCTTTTACCCTGCCGCTGTTGTCCAAGGGCCCGAGAAGCTGTAATTGAGGCTCATTAGGCCAAGGGGAGAGAGAGAGAGAGGGGGCTTTCTGAAGACACACTGCCGAAGTCAGGGGACATCTGGTGTCTCTGGTGACAGGGTCTCCTTACAGCCACACCATATGCAGGACTGCTTCTGGAAGACTCATGGGTCTTCCACTTGAGAAGGGAGGGACCAGTTCCCCACCTGGGGAGGAGGGACCCATTGAGATCCCAGGCAGGAGAAGGGGGGGGGGTGGATGGTGGCAGTGGGGAGACCCAGAGGAGGAAAGAGAGACATATAGATCCAGGGCCACAGAGACAGGGAAGAGTCAGAGCCATAGGGAGACATGGAGAGAAGGACAGAAGAGAACTTGCAGACCCTGAAGGGTTGGAGAGTATTTTTATGTAACCCCCCCCCCCCACCACCACTCCCTTTTCTCCTGTATCCGTTTTCTTGACAAACTCCGGGCCTTCTTCCCAGGCCTGTTTTCTGTTCCTGTCATAGTGGCTTCACCCCTGGCTTTATTTTTAATGCCTAGATATTAAGCCTTATTTATTGCTTCACGTTCTGCCTCTAGAGGGAGAGAAAGAGAAAGCATGAGGACTTGCCAAACTGGGGAAGTCTGCGGGGCTCTATGGGAGAAAGTTAGTTTTCAGGACAACCAGGATGTCAAGGCATATTGGCGATTACCCCAGATAAGCGTCCCTTCTAACAACAGGATGCAATATGCAGTGATTTCAGTGAGAAAAACCAGCTTCACTTTGCCTTCTGGGAAATCTACTGCTAGCTATTTCTGTTCAACTCTGACGTTTGGACAATTTCCAGAGTTCTCAAGAACCAACTACCTTAAATCTTCTTCATCTTTTTTCTTTTTTGACAGAGAAGACTATTTTGTCTAAGGGACAGCAACTTGGAGGCCTGCGTTTCTAATATCTGATTTCAGCTTAGTTCTGTCTTTTTGGCTGGAATCGAGGACAGAAAGCATTCATAATTCACACAATGTCTTATTCACTTCGGAGTCTTCATCGGGTTAAACACTTGGTGTGTGTGTGAACTTTTCCTTATTTTTCAGTTCACAGGACGTGAAAGTATGCTTTTCTGATCACAACACCACAAGCATCTTGAGAGGACTTCCCCCCCTCCGGACTCTACCTTCTTATGTATCTGAGAGATCTTTCTCTCAGTTTCGAGGCTCTCGTAGACTCCCTCAAGTGCGGCCTAATTAGAGGTCTTCTATCCACTAAGTATTTTCTTAAATGTATAATTGATTGTGCAAGGAAGGAAGAGCTGCAGGAGTGGAAATCATACATCATTTCATTATTAATGGCAATGTCTAAATAAAATAGACTTTGTCATGCTAATGGATGACAGAGTATATTTAATGTTAAGTCAGAAGATTTCTTTCTCTTTTCTGTTCCGAGACCAGTTTAGGAAGTTTTTAGTAGCACTGAATATATTGATAGATGTGTTCTTGCATAATGGGCTATGCCTGGGAGCAGGAGCCAAATCGAAGTGGAAAGGATGCAAGAGGAGGGTGTGGGAAGGCGAGTAATTTGAAAAGCCATATACATCAGCTCCTTTTTACTACCTGTGAAGAAGGGGGATTTTTACCTGGATTTCATGGAGAAGGTGTCTAGTAAGTGCTTAAACCCTCCTGGCGCGGCAGGCACTCCCCAGATGTTCTCAGAGAACGGAACTGCAGTGCCCCTTACCCTGGAGTCTTATAGCTGTTTTCTGTGAGAGTTCTTTAGAAGAATTGCTCTGCAGATCCCGAAATGGGTGGTCCCGGCGGGATGAGTCCATATCAATTCGAAGTTCTTCCCAAGGAGCCCTTCTGTATGGACTGAGGCGCAAGAAGTCTATGTGGGCAGAGAAGCAGAGAAGGAGAGAGGAAGGAGAGGGCGTAGGGTGCTGAGAGATAGAGGGAAAAGACAACGAGGTACGTTGTTCTTGATGGTATCATCGAGGCAGTGGACGTTGGGTCCCATCAGGATCCCGCAAGAGTAGATTGATACATGCCTTCCGGAATGATGACTCCAGCTAGGATTAGGGTCACAGGTTACCACGCCTGACTTTTTAAAAAACATGAGTGCTGAGCGTTGAACTCACACCCTCACGTTTCCACAGTAAGAATATTACTGACTGAGCCATCTAGACAGCCCTCAGAATCATGTTCCTGAAGGGCAGGAAGCTAGATATTTATTTCCTGGTTCCTGCCCTCTATTGCTTGAGGGTTATCTCTGGGTATGCTGACCCAGACCTGGCAAGTCCTTCAGAGTTGGCACAGCCCAGAAGGAAGCCTTCCTGTGGTGGGATGTGACTAACATCGAAGAAGGTGTGTCCTGGTTGCGAGGCAGTTCCAGAGACATCTCTTTCAGAAACGGACTGTGAGGGCCAGAGGAAGGAGAAGCAACTGAAGCCTGATAACCCATCCTTTGTTTTAAATGGAGAGACTATTGTGCCCTTGGATGAGATATTGCTCGGTTCTCTGTCAAGTCTGTGAGGGAGAGTACACACCCCTGTATGGCGAATGTTGGGGTGGCAGCTCAATTCCTTGAGAGCGCTCTATCTTTTTCAAAGTGTGTTCATGTTGTCAGACGGGTTATTGTGACTTTGCTCTGGTAGATACAGTACCAACATATAGAAAACATGGGACCTATCTCCTGACACAACCAGGAGATACAGTGATGAGTGAGACAGGATGTGAGTCATGTCTTCAGCCTGGAATGTGCAGAGTTCTGGTGAGCAGGGCTCTGTTAACTGTGGAACATTTATCCCTCACCAAGAAGCAAGGACGGGAAATCAGCTTTTGATGGGGGATTTGAGGGAAATGTGCCGGTGAGGTGTTGTGAGTTTCCTGAAAGCTTTGGAAGGGGCATCCAACAGAGGGAGGGCCTAATGGTACCTGGATATATGGCACCTGGTGGGGAAAACTTTAGGCCAGTGTGTGAGAGACCAGACAGTTGTGGCAAGAGGTTTAGAGTTTTCTTTTCTAGCAAGTAATTTTCATAAATGTGGGTCCCTAAAAGATCCATATTAATGAACTCAGTGATGAAACACAAGCTCTCATTTCAACTTCCCAGACTTGGGCGTCTTCCTCATATGTCTGTGTGACAGCTTTCTCTGCCCCTTTGGTTGTAAAAGCCCGAGGGAGCCCCTGCTACTGCCCCTCATTCCTCAGCTCGAGCCCCATCAGATGCCTTTCCACCCTGTTCTGTGCACCTGCCTCACTTCTACCACCTGGCTTCTGCCATCACTCAGGCACTCCACACCCACTCTGTATTCCAGGAGTCAGAGGGAGCTACTCAGATTCTCATCTGACCACATTTTCTCCAGGCTAAAATCTGCCACGGGTTGCTAGTCACTCCTTGCTACGATTGAATACCTAAGAAAGACAATCTGAGGGACCTATGTTAACTCAGAGTTTCAGGGATTTTAGCTTACAGTCCCTTGGTTCTTATTTTCTGGGCCTATGATAAGTCAGAATAACGTGACCTCGTGACATTCAAGAAGGAGATGGGGAAAGCCAGAGGAAGAGGGCCAGCAGGAGGGAGAAAGAGGTATCCCCAACAATCTGCTTCCCCAGTGCCCTACATTTTCCAGCTGGGGCAGCTAAAGTTTCTAGCCTTTAACAGATACTCTATTTTGGTGACACTCACCAGCTGGGGAACAACCAAGCTTTCAAAGAGTGAGCCATTTTGGGAGACACTTTACATTTAAACCACAACAAAAGGATTGTTATTCTTCTTCTTCGGATGAGAGCCAAGTTCTCACACAGTTCCCATTGCTTCTGCCAGGGACACCCATCCCGTCTTTCATAAGTGCACTTCATCCATTCAATCAGAGTTTAGCTCGCTCCTTCAACTTCTTAGCCATTCCTTCCTTGCTAGTCCCATCTGGGTATGGTTTCATCAGAGGATGCTAGGAGCTTCTGTAGCAAGGGGCTGCGAATGTTAGTTCCCTGGCCAACACAACGACAGACACTCAAACAATACCTACGGACTAAATGATCTGTGAAAGAGGATGCGGCTTGCGGTTGCAGGGGCTTCATGTCCCATGCTATGACGTGTTGTAATAGACCCCCACCCCATGTAGATTCTTGAGAACCAACTGAGTCTCTTCCCAGCTCTGGCCAAGTGATACAACACCGGAAGGTTGAACTGAGCCACGATGTAAGTATTCATACCATGAAAACTGGGAAACCCTACAAAGCAGAGCTCCCTTCTCACACTTTGCCAGAAGAGCCAGATTTGTGGGTAGGGGTCCCTATCAGAGCCTAAGCTCCTCAGACTTTCCTGTCACAGACATCTTCATCATTGGGCTTTTTACCGTCAGAGACTCCATTTTGTTTAGGCTCTGATTTATTATCCTGAATCAGGACATGAAATTCAGTAAGGATTTATTCTAGAAAAACGCAGATGTCAACCAATATCTGGATCTCCAATGATGCTGTGTAATCTCTTTCTCTTTCCAGAACAGGTTTTCTCTGTGTAGCAGCCCTGACCGTCCTGGAACTCATAGAGATCCGCCTGCCTCTGCCTCTCAATTGTTGAGATTAAAGGTGTGCACCACTACTACCTGTCCTGTCCTCTTAATACGGTTTATTTATTTACTCGTGTGTGTGTGTTTGTGTACATGTGCGCGTGCTCTCAGATGTCAACCTTGGATGTGGTTCCTCAGAAGCCAACCACCTTGGTTTTTTTTTTTTTTTTTTTTTTT
>NW_004949128.1:1385715-1407789 GCF_000317375.1 Microtus ochrogaster | reverse complement strand
TTTTATACACACAAATATATATATATACAATGTATATACACATATATACATAGTATATATTATATAATCATATATGTCACACACATATATGATTAGACATGTTGGTCCACATGCAATACATATACTTTGTCTTAGATCAGAAGAAGGTCTCACTTCTTCCTCCCTCTTTCTCTACCTCCCTGCCTCTTTCCCCCTCCATCTCTTCCTCCCTTTCCCCCTCGTCTTGGAAGCTCCACAAATAAACACTGTAATGTTTTGACAGATTCCCCAAAGAAACAACATCTTAAGCCCCATGGATAATGATTCTGGAGACTTCTCAGGGCAGAAGAAACCCTCCCAGGATTTCCTGTTTCTCATTTCCTTTCCTTTGCTTCTTATTTTATGTCTGGTAAACTTTGACTGCAAGCAGGATCAAGTGTGAAGACAAAACAGCTACAGAGTTACTACATAGAAAATCAGTTCAATAGAAATGCCGTATAAAAACCGCAAAGAAATAAGACCTATTCTTACAAGGAATCTATATGCCTCTGTAATTTTGTTGAGAATTTATATTAGCAATAATGACCTTGATCCAGTAACAATTAGCAACCAGCAAGGGGTCACCAGCCCCATGGTGCTTTGGCCAAAACCTCTTCCAGTGGGCATGAACTGGCCGGTTAACCCAAGGAAGTGCCCCAAGGTGGGGTCCTCCCCTCTTGCCATCTGACTGTAATTTAACCTCTGATTTGAAAAGGCCTGTAGGAGCAAAGAGACAATGGACTGTGCCTTTGATATCTTGAGTTTATTTTTGACAAGCAATACATAATCGGGTATCATCAGCTGGAAATTGTCAAAGTTGAGAGTTACTTTATTTTCATTCTGGGATTCATTACTTACTTTGTGCCTACAGTTCTGCTGTAGATAGAGAATGAATGTAATTCTGTGGTCTGTAAACTAAGGGGTTAGAGACTGTGTCAGCTTGGTCTTTCCCTGGGTTATAGATAACCTGCGTCAGGTGACGACTGACATTCACGGCGGCACGTCTATGTGCTATTATGGTAATTATTGCTTGTGGGATGATGATGCAATAGCCAGCATCTCTTAAGCTACATGTCTGCTTTGCATTCTCTCTTTTAGACCTTGCAGCCCTGCTTAGTAAGTGTTCTCCTTCTCTGTTTTATAAGGAAGGCAACCTCGGCACTATGGGTTAAATAACATGTTCAGGTTCAGTGCCACTGTTAGATACGGGAACCAGAATGCCAACCCCGCTGTGTCCAACCCTAAAGATCAGGATCTTGATTGTGACACTCTTCTGCCTCACTATAAAAGCTAACATTTCCATTTTGGGGAGTGCGACCTTGAATACATTCATTTAGGCAAATTTCTACCCTTTGCTGGCATAATTGCTATTCCTTTTGTTGGTCATTGCTCCCCTGGGTTTCTCTCAAACATGGTCGGAGGTACCCCAGACTTTTTAAAGATTGAAGAAAGGCCACATGGCCCTGCATAATTTGACTGAGACAGCTGTGCAGTGGGTTGTCTCATTTAAATTACAACCACAAAAAGAGATGTACCAGCCTTCACGGACACAAAGCTATGGGCAGGAACATGAAACCCGGTTCCCTAAACCTGCCCTGGGCTGCTGTCAAAGGTAAACAGCCTTTTCAGCCTGAGGAGACAGCTAGTTGCCCACAATTACCTCTCCCTTAGGCCTCTCCTAAAGTCTTGCCCCTTTAAACCTCCTAGGGAGAAGGATGTGTTAGGATCATAATTCCAGCATCCCTGGCAGAGGTGGGAGCTCGAAGAAATCTGCTGGAGAATTAGGGGAGAAAGATAAAGGTGTTTAAAAAAAAACACATCTCACTGTGGCTGGGGTTTAGGGAAGCCCATTGCTCAACACTGAACACAACACCCAGGAGCTGCAGGCTCAGTCTCCTGGAGACTCATGCAATGGGGCAAGCCTGCTTTTAATACAGGCTTTGTTACCAAGTTTCCCGTGTGCTTTTCTACACTGCTTGTCTTCCTCCGTCCTTCAGAACTGGAGCTAAGAGCCCTAGAGTCTCAGCTTCCTTTCCATACACAGTCTCCCCACCCCCCTCCTCTTCCACTGAATGAATGTCTGTATTAGCACACTATCTTTTCTGTATTAGCATACTATCTTTTCGGGGGTGGGGGTGGGGGCGTTTTCTTAGATTATATAGTCTCGGTTTAGTGATCTATAAATATAATTTACCTTGTTGTTTAGTTTCTTGGTCCATTTTCTCTAAACTTTGTTCCTAGTAGATATTTTTCCAAATTAGTTTTTTTTTTCTTTAGTTTTTCATAATTATGTCTTCTTGAAACAACCGAAAAATAGCTTGTTTCCACAGCGGTGATGTACCTTTTTTTGAGTAGGTATAGCACTAGCCTGTGTGGGGAGATACCATTCACATTTGTGGACATATGTGATTGGAGCATGGCTTCTCTTACAGCAGTTAAACTAAAGATTGTATTTTAGGGCTTTTTGTTGGGGATGGGTGGGTGAGGTTATAGCTAGCAGGATACAAAACAAACAAACAAACAAACAAGAAGACCCATGAAGGTTGGATGGGTGGGTGGCGTTTAATGCAAAGAGGGGAATGGGTGGAGAATAATCGGAGGCAGAGGGATGCCTATGACCAGAGCATGTTAGATACATGTATGAAAGTCTTCAAGAATAAATGAAGCTAAAAACTGAGAATGCATATTCAAAAATACATAAACCGTATGTGTAAGACCATATGTGTCAATTAATAAACCGAATGAAAATTTAGAAGCACGATTAATGGGAGATGGAAATGGCTTTTCTCCTTAGAGGAAGAAAAAAAAATAAAGGGTAAGATAAAAACAAACGTGGACAAGCTTCATGTGTTGGGCTGTGGATGTGACTACTGCACTTCTGCCGCTTAGATCTGCTGGGATGGAGGCCCCGGGAGCAGGAACACCCCTTTTCTCACCCCCCTGCTCCATGCCTCTCAGTAGTGGCTTTGTGGGACCTCATGAATTACTTCTTACAGTTAGGGCTCTTTGGTGCGGAGTGCGCTGTGGGCAGTGGAGCCCAGAGCCGGGCAGGCGGTGTTTGTGCTGTTGTTAGCGACACGTAGAGAGTTCCTCCTGAACGGAAAGGCCCCGGCTCCAGTTTGTCGCCAGTGAAAGCCGAGTCGCACAGCACATGTGGCTGAGCCGAGCCGCCTGGGGGTGGGGGACTCGCTTGCAAATGTGGGGGGGGGGGCGGCGGCGGCAGCGCCACCGGGGATTTGTTTGGAGGCAGGGATGGGCAGAGGAAAGGGGTTAGGGTGCATGCAAAGAAAACAGCTGGAGGGGAGCTAGGAAACGCATGCTCTGACTGACCTCCTAGATGTCACCCCCTTCCAATTACATCTCACTACTGCTTGGAATATTTGAGAGAATTAAAAAAAAAAGTACCCTTTGTAGTGTGGCGTATAAATGGTTTTCTTTCCCAGGATATCCTGAGCCTGTCTAGGGTGGGTTTTTCCGTGGGTGAGTTGGTTAGGAGCTATCTCCTATCCCTTTAAGAGGTAAAAACATGTACAAATGTAAATGCAGAGACTTTAACACTTCCCCCTTCCTAACATTCATATAATTGCTGTTAAGCCACATTGAAAACCCTGGGGCCTGGTGTTCACCAGGGTAAAGTTACATTTCACAAGCAGAAAATTGACTCACCACTTAGGAAAATTGGCTACCAATTATGTGTCAAAGGCTCTAAAGTCAGACCTCAGGTTTTTCTTTTTGCTAGGATGTGGTATTAAAAAGAGCACAGACAACCCAGCTCCCTGGCCTCTGTGCCCTCTTGGGACCCGTCTCTTGCTTGCTGACTTTCCTTCCAAGGTTTCTGGGCCCCAGCAAGGAAGGAGGGCTCCTGACCCCTAACCCAGGGCCAGACCCGATGGCCGGAAGATCTCACTAGTTAGAAGTGAGTTCACACACACAAACAAGCAAGCCAGTTAAAATTATGCTGGGGCTCCTTGTGAGGAGTCTCTTTTACCCTGCCGCTGTTGTCCAAGGGCCCGAGAAGCTGTAATTGAGGCTCATTAGGCCAAGGGGAGAGAGAGAGAGAGGGGGCTTTCTGAAGACACACTGCCGAAGTCAGGGGACATCTGGTGTCTCTGGTGACAGGGTCTCCTTACAGCCACACCATATGCAGGACTGCTTCTGGAAGACTCATGGGTCTTCCACTTGAGAAGGGAGGGACCAGTTCCCCACCTGGGGAGGAGGGACCCATTGAGATCCCAGGCAGGAGAAGGGGGGGGGGTGGATGGTGGCAGTGGGGAGACCCAGAGGAGGAAAGAGAGACATATAGATCCAGGGCCACAGAGACAGGGAAGAGTCAGAGCCATAGGGAGACATGGAGAGAAGGACAGAAGAGAACTTGCAGACCCTGAAGGGTTGGAGAGTATTTTTATGTAACCCCCCCCCCCCACCACCACTCCCTTTTCTCCTGTATCCGTTTTCTTGACAAACTCCGGGCCTTCTTCCCAGGCCTGTTTTCTGTTCCTGTCATAGTGGCTTCACCCCTGGCTTTATTTTTAATGCCTAGATATTAAGCCTTATTTATTGCTTCACGTTCTGCCTCTAGAGGGAGAGAAAGAGAAAGCATGAGGACTTGCCAAACTGGGGAAGTCTGCGGGGCTCTATGGGAGAAAGTTAGTTTTCAGGACAACCAGGATGTCAAGGCATATTGGCGATTACCCCAGATAAGCGTCCCTTCTAACAACAGGATGCAATATGCAGTGATTTCAGTGAGAAAAACCAGCTTCACTTTGCCTTCTGGGAAATCTACTGCTAGCTATTTCTGTTCAACTCTGACGTTTGGACAATTTCCAGAGTTCTCAAGAACCAACTACCTTAAATCTTCTTCATCTTTTTTCTTTTTTGACAGAGAAGACTATTTTGTCTAAGGGACAGCAACTTGGAGGCCTGCGTTTCTAATATCTGATTTCAGCTTAGTTCTGTCTTTTTGGCTGGAATCGAGGACAGAAAGCATTCATAATTCACACAATGTCTTATTCACTTCGGAGTCTTCATCGGGTTAAACACTTGGTGTGTGTGTGAACTTTTCCTTATTTTTCAGTTCACAGGACGTGAAAGTATGCTTTTCTGATCACAACACCACAAGCATCTTGAGAGGACTTCCCCCCCTCCGGACTCTACCTTCTTATGTATCTGAGAGATCTTTCTCTCAGTTTCGAGGCTCTCGTAGACTCCCTCAAGTGCGGCCTAATTAGAGGTCTTCTATCCACTAAGTATTTTCTTAAATGTATAATTGATTGTGCAAGGAAGGAAGAGCTGCAGGAGTGGAAATCATACATCATTTCATTATTAATGGCAATGTCTAAATAAAATAGACTTTGTCATGCTAATGGATGACAGAGTATATTTAATGTTAAGTCAGAAGATTTCTTTCTCTTTTCTGTTCCGAGACCAGTTTAGGAAGTTTTTAGTAGCACTGAATATATTGATAGATGTGTTCTTGCATAATGGGCTATGCCTGGGAGCAGGAGCCAAATCGAAGTGGAAAGGATGCAAGAGGAGGGTGTGGGAAGGCGAGTAATTTGAAAAGCCATATACATCAGCTCCTTTTTACTACCTGTGAAGAAGGGGGATTTTTACCTGGATTTCATGGAGAAGGTGTCTAGTAAGTGCTTAAACCCTCCTGGCGCGGCAGGCACTCCCCAGATGTTCTCAGAGAACGGAACTGCAGTGCCCCTTACCCTGGAGTCTTATAGCTGTTTTCTGTGAGAGTTCTTTAGAAGAATTGCTCTGCAGATCCCGAAATGGGTGGTCCCGGCGGGATGAGTCCATATCAATTCGAAGTTCTTCCCAAGGAGCCCTTCTGTATGGACTGAGGCGCAAGAAGTCTATGTGGGCAGAGAAGCAGAGAAGGAGAGAGGAAGGAGAGGGCGTAGGGTGCTGAGAGATAGAGGGAAAAGACAACGAGGTACGTTGTTCTTGATGGTATCATCGAGGCAGTGGACGTTGGGTCCCATCAGGATCCCGCAAGAGTAGATTGATACATGCCTTCCGGAATGATGACTCCAGCTAGGATTAGGGTCACAGGTTACCACGCCTGACTTTTTAAAAAACATGAGTGCTGAGCGTTGAACTCACACCCTCACGTTTCCACAGTAAGAATATTACTGACTGAGCCATCTAGACAGCCCTCAGAATCATGTTCCTGAAGGGCAGGAAGCTAGATATTTATTTCCTGGTTCCTGCCCTCTATTGCTTGAGGGTTATCTCTGGGTATGCTGACCCAGACCTGGCAAGTCCTTC
This sequence comes from Microtus ochrogaster, assembly GCF_000317375.1. NCBI lineage: Eukaryota > Metazoa > Chordata > Mammalia > Rodentia > Cricetidae > Microtus > Microtus ochrogaster. The sequence goes on along the minus strand of NW_004949128.1, from coordinate 1,401,495 downwards.
AGAGTTGGCACAGCCCAGAAGGAAGCCTTCCTGTGGTGGGATGTGACTAACATCGAAGAAGGTGTGTCCTGGTTGCGAGGCAGTTCCAGAGACATCTCTTTCAGAAACGGACTGTGAGGGCCAGAGGAAGGAGAAGCAACTGAAGCCTGATAACCCATCCTTTGTTTTAAATGGAGAGACTATTGTGCCCTTGGATGAGATATTGCTCGGTTCTCTGTCAAGTCTGTGAGGGAGAGTACACACCCCTGTATGGCGAATGTTGGGGTGGCAGCTCAATTCCTTGAGAGCGCTCTATCTTTTTCAAAGTGTGTTCATGTTGTCAGACGGGTTATTGTGACTTTGCTCTGGTAGATACAGTACCAACATATAGAAAACATGGGACCTATCTCCTGACACAACCAGGAGATACAGTGATGAGTGAGACAGGATGTGAGTCATGTCTTCAGCCTGGAATGTGCAGAGTTCTGGTGAGCAGGGCTCTGTTAACTGTGGAACATTTATCCCTCACCAAGAAGCAAGGACGGGAAATCAGCTTTTGATGGGGGATTTGAGGGAAATGTGCCGGTGAGGTGTTGTGAGTTTCCTGAAAGCTTTGGAAGGGGCATCCAACAGAGGGAGGGCCTAATGGTACCTGGATATATGGCACCTGGTGGGGAAAACTTTAGGCCAGTGTGTGAGAGACCAGACAGTTGTGGCAAGAGGTTTAGAGTTTTCTTTTCTAGCAAGTAATTTTCATAAATGTGGGTCCCTAAAAGATCCATATTAATGAACTCAGTGATGAAACACAAGCTCTCATTTCAACTTCCCAGACTTGGGCGTCTTCCTCATATGTCTGTGTGACAGCTTTCTCTGCCCCTTTGGTTGTAAAAGCCCGAGGGAGCCCCTGCTACTGCCCCTCATTCCTCAGCTCGAGCCCCATCAGATGCCTTTCCACCCTGTTCTGTGCACCTGCCTCACTTCTACCACCTGGCTTCTGCCATCACTCAGGCACTCCACACCCACTCTGTATTCCAGGAGTCAGAGGGAGCTACTCAGATTCTCATCTGACCACATTTTCTCCAGGCTAAAATCTGCCACGGGTTGCTAGTCACTCCTTGCTACGATTGAATACCTAAGAAAGACAATCTGAGGGACCTATGTTAACTCAGAGTTTCAGGGATTTTAGCTTACAGTCCCTTGGTTCTTATTTTCTGGGCCTATGATAAGTCAGAATAACGTGACCTCGTGACATTCAAGAAGGAGATGGGGAAAGCCAGAGGAAGAGGGCCAGCAGGAGGGAGAAAGAGGTATCCCCAACAATCTGCTTCCCCAGTGCCCTACATTTTCCAGCTGGGGCAGCTAAAGTTTCTAGCCTTTAACAGATACTCTATTTTGGTGACACTCACCAGCTGGGGAACAACCAAGCTTTCAAAGAGTGAGCCATTTTGGGAGACACTTTACATTTAAACCACAACAAAAGGATTGTTATTCTTCTTCTTCGGATGAGAGCCAAGTTCTCACACAGTTCCCATTGCTTCTGCCAGGGACACCCATCCCGTCTTTCATAAGTGCACTTCATCCATTCAATCAGAGTTTAGCTCGCTCCTTCAACTTCTTAGCCATTCCTTCCTTGCTAGTCCCATCTGGGTATGGTTTCATCAGAGGATGCTAGGAGCTTCTGTAGCAAGGGGCTGCGAATGTTAGTTCCCTGGCCAACACAACGACAGACACTCAAACAATACCTACGGACTAAATGATCTGTGAAAGAGGATGCGGCTTGCGGTTGCAGGGGCTTCATGTCCCATGCTATGACGTGTTGTAATAGACCCCCACCCCATGTAGATTCTTGAGAACCAACTGAGTCTCTTCCCAGCTCTGGCCAAGTGATACAACACCGGAAGGTTGAACTGAGCCACGATGTAAGTATTCATACCATGAAAACTGGGAAACCCTACAAAGCAGAGCTCCCTTCTCACACTTTGCCAGAAGAGCCAGATTTGTGGGTAGGGGTCCCTATCAGAGCCTAAGCTCCTCAGACTTTCCTGTCACAGACATCTTCATCATTGGGCTTTTTACCGTCAGAGACTCCATTTTGTTTAGGCTCTGATTTATTATCCTGAATCAGGACATGAAATTCAGTAAGGATTTATTCTAGAAAAACGCAGATGTCAACCAATATCTGGATCTCCAATGATGCTGTGTAATCTCTTTCTCTTTCCAGAACAGGTTTTCTCTGTGTAGCAGCCCTGACCGTCCTGGAACTCATAGAGATCCGCCTGCCTCTGCCTCTCAATTGTTGAGATTAAAGGTGTGCACCACTACTACCTGTCCTGTCCTCTTAATACGGTTTATTTATTTACTCGTGTGTGTGTGTTTGTGTACATGTGCGCTTGTTTTCTGTTTTCATCCTTGCATGATTTTCATCTGATTGGTTTTACCGTTTGGTTTTTTTTTTTTTTTTTTTTTTGAAATTCAGCCCCTCCAGGGCTTGCTCATCAGGGTAGGTTGGCTGGTGAATGAGCTCCAGGTATCTGTTTCTACCTCTTGACACCAAGATTACAAGCACACATTGCCGTGCCCTGCTTCTGACCTGGGGTTCTAACTCAGGTCTTGATAATTGCACGGCAAGCCATTTATCAACGGAGATATCTCCCCACCCCACACTTCTACACACTGTACCGTTAGAGAGCACATTTGTCATTGTGGGTAAATTAATATGTTTAATTTAACAATACAATCCCATAATAATGCTGGAGAGTTTAATAGATCACTGAAAACCTTTGGTGAGGGGATTTATAGCTCAAATTCCTGGGTGGCAGAGGCATTTCTTGCCTTGCGCATGCAGACCTATGCAACCAGGGATCTAAACAATTGAATGTTTTTGATGACAGGATGGAGTGTCACAGGTACCCTAGACAGGAACTGGTTGATTCTCTCTAGAGCTAAAGGGAAAGTAACATTTGAATTCTACTAGGAAGGATATAAGGAGAGCGATAGGGAACAGAGCTCCAAGGCAAGGAGGCTAAGTTCAGAGGTACATGAGAGCAATGACCCAGAGATAATGGTGTCTTGCTTAGAAGTAATGACAAAGACAGAGGCAAGTGGCCAGGGCACAGTTGGATTGGCTGTAGACAGAGAAGGGAGATGAGGGTCAAGGTGAACATCCTGGGTCAGTTTTTCAGCCGTCTCCTTTTGTGGTGAGCAGATGGAAGAGGTGAAGTGATCTAAATATGCTCCCGGATGTTCTTGTAATCTTGATGATCTCGATAGGACTTGGTGACAACTTGATCTCATGATGCTGCGGTGCCATTCGTGGCCTGCACAATTTGATTTCTCCAAACAGCTCTGGACTTGTTTTCCATTTCATTGTTCCAGACTTTCATTACTGTCATTGTCTGCAGCCTAATTCCATTTCTGTTTCAGTCACTCATTAAGTACCTTAAAATTATGCACGTAGGAAATGCGCAGGGACGGCGTATGCAAATCAGCAGCGCCCCTCACCCCAGCCCTAAATAGACATCTTGGTTTGTTCCATTGGGGAGTTTCAGATCACTTCTTTTGTGTAATGAAATTGCAGCCTCACACTTTGAAGGCACCCAGGAATCTTTCCCCCCCTTTCTTTTAAATATAAGAAGAAAGAACAATAAAAATATTTTCATTTTGAGTCAGAAATAGTATGTGAAACAGCAAGGAGAAGGGTGGGAGTAACTGTATATAGATTTTTCTTTTTTTGGTCTTGGCAAAAGCGGGTAGTTCCCATAAACTCAGCTTGGCTTAGAGAAGCTTCTAGATAAGAATTCTTGAGACTTAACTCTTCTTCAACATTAAGAAAAAAACAATAAGAAATTACAAATGATATCGTCTTGAATACCAAAACATAACCTTTGATGTTGACTTTTTGGAAGTTAAATAATAAACCATAATTTCTTTTCCCCCTTATTTTCCGGTTAAGAGGACCACTTTCTAAAACATATCTTGTTCTATAATAAAAAGGAGGAAAACATAAATAAAACATATTCAAATATTTATACAGTTATTCAAAGGATTAAATGTATTTGGTAAGGTTCAAAGGTTATTTAATATTTCCCCTTTCTTTTGAGTCTTTGTTTTTAGTTCTGGTACTTTTTTGTCCACTGTGGTTTTGTTTATAGAAGCTGATTTCTTTCCTAACCTTAAGAAATCACTTTAAAAATATGCAAATACAAGTGAACGGGAGAGGAGACACGTACGTCTGAGATAAAGTAATAATTTGAGGGCTAGCAAGATGGTTTGGTGGATAAAAGTGACTGCCACCAAGCTTGACAGTCTAAATTTGATCCCCAGACCCACATGATAGAAGGAGAGAACCAGTTTTGACAAGCTGTCATTTAATGGCCACACCTTTACTGTAGCACACACTCATGCCTGGACACACACATATATTAAAGAAATAAATGCAACACAAATTAAATATGTTTGGGGCTGGGAAAGATGGATTGGTGGGTATTTAGAAGCATCAAGACTAGGGTTCAGATGCCTAAATTCTGCATGGACATGGTGGCTCATGTATAATCTTACCGCATGGCTTGTAGAGACAGGGGGACTCCTGGAAGGAAGCTGCCTAACTAGACAAGCTGTATCAGTGAACTCTGGGTTCAAGTGTGAGACATTACCTCAATGCATAATACGGAGAACATTCACAGAAGAGACATCAGATCTGCCTCCTCGTGCACAGATGTGCGTGCATACCCAGAACACACGTGCAAACACAAAAACACGCACACACTATGCAAAAGTACTTTTATAATAACTATGTTATTTGTATTGTATTATTAGTTCACATTTAATGCTACCAAGTAACTGACAAAATATGAAAAATAAAGCTACTTTTGGACCCATAGGCAAAATCTCAGATCCATATTCTAAAGCATTTTCTTAACCTGTGGGTAGTAACCCCCACAGAGGTCATATATCAGATATCCTGCATACCAGGTATTTACATTGTAATTCATAACAGTGCCTAAATTACAGTTCGGAAGTAGCGTAAAAATAATGCTATGGTTGGGCATCTCTACAACATGAGGAACTGCATTGAAAAGTTGCAGCATTAGGGAGGTTGAGAACTGTTGTTGTAGAGGAACATAGTTTTTGCTTATTTAAAAAATCATATGCATACTCTATCCCAATGAAAATCATTTCCTCCCATTTACTTAAACTGGAAAAAGAGAGAAACAGTTTATGTGTTAAAAATGCAAGGATTTTTTTTTTTTATATCCCGAGTCTAGGTGACTTGACTTCTGTTAACCCCTTCTGCATGCCAGCCAGGATTCCCCTGTGAAACAGAGCAAACTTTTTCCTAGTTTGGTTTGTTTGATTGTATCAACATTTACTCTCTCCAGATAGTAATTTCTGGGAGATAAAAAGAACAATCGTAGCACCTGTGACACTTGAAGTTAACATCAGGCTCATTGGCAGTTCTTTCATCCGGCAACATCCTTCCCAATATTGTCATTTCTTGGTGATTCCTAAGTAGAAGATGGGCTCATGCACCCTCTGTACCAAGATTGTCATTAGTTCCCATTTCGGGTGAGCTAAATTCCTCTTAACAAACACTAATGGGTGTGCAATATAGTTAAATATTCTGCTTAATAGATAATTTCTTCACATGGTACACGTCGAGTATCATTTCAAGACGCAATGCCATTCTTATGATCAATATAGTCTTATTAAACAATTATGTGTTGTATCAAGCCCCTGGGGAATTGTATAACGTGATCCCTTCTCTCGAGGAACTTCTCACCTAATGTCATTTCTCGGTGATTCAGAGGGTACCTTGGTGACTTGCTGTGAGTTAGGGTCATAATTACGACTATCATTTATCATCGTACCGTGACTGCACAAGTGCCGGTTAATGGAAGACTCGGGATGATACAACACAGGATAAACCACACCCCTCTTCCTGGAGCCTTCCTTGCTGAATCAAAGCTAAAGCGGCAATGGACGCCCGATATCGCCGCCATCTGCACGGTCTCACAGCGTATGAAATGCCCTGAGATACTAATGGCTTTGCTGCTGCCATTGAGACCTTTCACAGAGTCCTGAACTCCTCTCTCTCTCTCTCTCTCTCTCTCTCTCTCTCTCTCTCTCTCTCTCTCTCTCTCTCTCCCCCCCCCCCCCCCCCCCCCCCCCCGTCTCCCTCTCCCTCTCCCTCTCTCTCTCTCTGTCTCTGTCTCTGTCTCTCTCTCCCTCTCCCTCTCCCCCTCTCTCTCTCCCTCCCTCTCCCTCCCCTCCCCTCTCCCCCCCTCCCCCTCCATCTCTCTCCCTGATTCTTAGCTATTTCCAGCTGCTTGTTTTGTGTTTGTTTGTTTTTTTGTGTTTTATCTTGCTTTGAGATGTTTAAATGAAAGACACAACGAGAATCTGAATAGTGGTTGTTATCAGATCTGGTTAACATCAGAAAATGATAGAGCAGTTTAGGGTTGCCAGGCCTTGTGGAATGAGACCAGGGGTATCTTTGAAACATACTGAATCACTCATTCATTAAATGTTTTCTATGTATTGGGCAGAGACAGTGCTGCCTTAGCAGAGACTTCCACAGACTTGGACTCCTGTGGGGCAAGACAGTCCTCAAAAGAATCAAGATAGCAACGGTGACATTACAGCTGTGTTTGCTGTTGTGTGGAAAGCATAGGCAGATGCTACGAGGTTTTAGACCAGGGGAAGAACTGTTTCACCTCGCTCAGGGAACACATTCCGGAGGGACTAATGATCAAAGTGAGAACAAGAGCGCTATATCTTTAGTCTCTGCTGCGAAGTCAGCAACTCGGTAGGATGACCATAGTCCACAGAGACAGACGGAGAAGGGTTCTGCCTTCCAGTGTACTGAGTATCCAGATGCCTCTAGACCTGTGTCTTCTGAATTTTGAAACTTGTTTTTTTTTCTTAACTCTATCTGCAAATAGAGGACAGTGATATTATCCTATCTGGATCCCCTCCCACTCTCTCCGTGTGTGTGTGTGTGTGTGTGTGTGTGTGTGTGTGTGTGTGTGTGGAGGGCAGAGGTTGATATTGCATTTCTCTCTCTGTAGAGAAATCTATCTCTTAACCCTATTTTTTGAGATGGGGTCTCTCATTGAACTTGGAGTCGTTTTATTAGGATCAACTGGCTGGCCAGCAAGTCCCAGGACTTGCCCAGTCTCTGTCTTCTCACTTCTGGGCTTACAAGTGTGGTTTTTTTTTTTTTTGGTCACTAGTTTTCCTTTCCTGGATATCCTAACTCTTGAACCCTCACGCCCCTCTTTCCTCTTTAGCAAGCCCTTTCCTGACTGAGCAGTCTCCCACTCCCTCCTGTTGGATTCTGTTGTGTTGCTGAAACAGTACATTTATCAAATTCCTCTTCAAGGAGATAGTAGGTGCATAGAGGTCATGGCTATCATTTCATTTGTGATAGACCTCACCCTTTCCAGAGACATCTTAAGAGGCCTTGAAAGACAGCATACCCTGCAGCAGGGCCTTCATCCCTCCCTGTGTGGCGTCCCGTCAAACCTTTTGTTTTCTTACTTTGAAAAGTTGATAGATAGGAACTTATCTATGAGTCACACTAGGAAGTCCTCAGAACCTGTTAGCTCTGCATTGACCTTAAGAACTTGGACTTATTACAATTTAAGCTACCAGTAAATATAGTATTGATGGCAAAATTCTGTCTAGAAGATAGATTTTAAGTCATAAACCCAAACTGGTAGTTTAAGCTCCCATCTATATAATTTTTGTTTCCAGGAAACTGAGAAACAAACACACACACACACACACACACACACACACACACACACACACACACACACAGAAAGAAAGTAGTTTTTTTATTTCCCCTTTGGAAAAATAGTGGTATGTCTAAACTTGTTCTGAGGAAGTCGACTGTTTCCCAGCCAGAAAGACATTTGGAATACTATTTGAATTGGTTGATCATGGTTTTCGGTAAATAAAAGCAAGAATAGGGTCAACATTTAGACACATGGAAGAGGAGTGGCTGTGGGTTTAGACGCCACAGGCAGGCGAACTTCCCATTTGGTTTTTCCTTTGATAGGCTATGCACCAGAGATGCATTTAGTTTGCACTTCTGGGACCTCAGCGTGAATCTAGGTCTCACAATGAATTGAGTGGAGGGAATGAGATCTGGGGTTACAGGGGCTGCATCCTGGGCTCTGTGATCCTCCCGTTTAGGCTAGGTCTAGACACCAGGGCAGGAGAGCGACTGCCGGCAGGTGTTCAGCCCTTCACACAGTGTGCTGTCTCTGACATGCTGGCCCTGACAGCAAACTTCTTTGCATGGGAAAAAGTTCCTTTCCAATTGCACAGCAGTTTTGTGGTGGCTGAGGGCTATAATGGGGACCCTCGGCAGCCAAGGCGCTCTCATTGGATAGAGCAGTATTTTGATATTCTGTGGTTACCTCTGCCACAGCCATGCCAGCGAAAGTGAGAAGTTAAATGTTGTCCTGGTCTTTAAGTCTCCGCTACAGTGGGACAGCCACAAGCCAAAAGCGAATAAACTCTTTGGACATCTTTAGGAAGCTGTCTTTAATAGGAAGCACAGGAGAAGCTGAGGATGAGAGCCAATTTGTTTCTGGGGTATGGATTCCTTTGGAAATAGGTATTTTCTCCCACCCTGGTAAAAGCGCTGTGTTCACCACACGGAGTTAGGTGTATAAGCAGAGCCTCGACCTCTTTACATGGGTGCGAATATCTATTGTAAATTATGGAAATTTTAAGGCACCTTTAAAAAATATTCCCTCCATCTGTTTTGTAACTTGCATTATTCTTGGGTTCCTATCATAGAAGTGACTAAAACTCAGAAAAGAAATATTGTTCAACAAAATGAGATTCAAAAAAATAACCATACAGAGCCCACATGTGACACAGATGATCTTCATATTTATTTATTTTTTAAAAAGACATTACTACATTCCCTTAAAGCAAGTATATCAATGTCTTTTTTAAAAAAGGAGGTAATCTCTCAGATTTATGCTTCATAAAATTCCCACATGTCTGAGAATCTGCACAGTGCCGCGTATGTCTACTGCAGGGCATGAAGAATTGCCAATCACCTTCTTCCACACAGCATTCACTACGTCTCGATGCAAGGACGAGAGATAATGCAGCCAGAGTCAGCATAACCATAATTTCACAAACAAGCACTGCGGATCAGTCAAACTCAGCTCCCATGACCATGGCTATGTGGAAGGCTGGGCACCATACTGTGTTCTGAACTGTGGGACACAGAACTCTGCCAAGGCTTTGCCTCCTTTTCCTTTGGAGAAGATCACGGTTCCCTTGGAGATAGGGAACATGGAATCTGTTTCTAAGCAGCTACCCGAACATCTGCTTGTTGGTGTCTCTTGGCTTCATACAACCACCTGTCTGAAAGCAGAAATTCATGAACCAAGGATCTCCTCTCCGCTGTACGAGTAGATGCCATCCATGTCAGTGAAAGCTGGGTGCGCCCCAGCAGGAAAATCACTTCCTAGGCTGTGAAAGGTGTGGTTGATCTGATTTACAGTCTATGTTGCTTTTAATGGGCCTACCTGCAGCAGTCGCAGAGCCCCAAACTGAAAGGCATTAAAATAGAACATTTTTTACAGTGTGGTATATTGCCTGCTTGTTAGTTAAAAGCACTACCAGGGAACCTGTTCCCAGTTAAATCTGGCCATGTTAAAAACGCATGTGGAGTATCTTTGCTGTCCTTTCTCCGCTGTTGTGCCTTGCATTTCCTGAGGATGCTTTACCTGTTTTCAGAAACTTGCTGTCTGGCGACCCCTAGGGCGCTGATGCTGGGGCATCTTTCTCTGTGGTTTGAAGTGAAACTCAAATGAAAGATTAAAGCAGTTCTGCAGGATTTCAGGACAGGATGCCGGCAAATCAGCCTGAGAAGAGAGAAAAAGAGGAGGCTACCAGCTGCTGGAGACTAGTCATCTGGAGAGTATAGCCATTTTGGAGGTGGTCTGAATGGATCGAAAGTAGATCCTGGTCACAAGCTCTGTGTGCCAGGAGTCAAAAGCCTGCGCAGAACTGTTTATGAAATATTCAAGTGTTTCCTCTTTCTGCCTCTCGCTGGGCTGTAGAGAGAGTCGGTTTGCATCTTTAGAGCCCAGTTCTAGAGCTCTCCAGTCTGGGTCCCTGTGTTGACACACAAGGCACAGCTCGGTGTTGGTTGATATCTTGTGGTAGCTGCCCTTCCTCCAGAGCCCCGAGCTCTGTGACTCAGAACGCGAATGCCCACGGAAGATCCTAGATGCGTGAGGCTTTCGTTGAGATGGCAATGTAAAGACATCTGTCGCACTTTGGCAAATGGTTAATATTGTAGGTGTACAGGAAACAGTTTGGGGTATAAAATTAAGACTATGTCCAGCTTTACTTTTGTTTTGCTCCTCCCCCCCTTTTAAAGGTATCCCCGTAAGAATTTTAGGCCCAGCTGTATATGCCAGGAATCTGCAGTCTCCATGATTAGAAGTGCTGGGTTGCACTCATTCAAAGTTTTGTGCTTTCTCTTATCCCTCTGTGTCCAATTCTTGCTTTTGACTGAGCCCAAGTCAGATCCAAGAGGATCTTTTAATGCTATTCCAAGAGCTCATGAGATGACATATAATAGTAGGAGTTGGGTTTTAGTTTCATGGTAAAAAAAAATGACTTTTAATATTTAAATAATTTTTTTTCTAAAATGAGAGAACTTCAAATAAAAAAAATTATTCTGTCGCTAGGTTAGTTTAGCAACTAGTTTTCTGATTTTTCTCTTAATGTCTGAAGCGGCACAAAAATGAGGTCTAACAAAATATTTGAAACACTGTAGCGGGGACCTGTGAAAATTCCTCCAATTGTGCGGGAACGTAACGCACACAGAAGTACACAGTGGTTGATGTAGTAGTTTTATTTTAACTAGTATAATCTAGCAACCTGACATGCCGCAAAAAAAGGTGCTTTTTCTGAGCATGAAAGCAATATTGAAAAACGACTGAGGTAATCACTTTTGTATAGATTCTGAAAGTGGGAGAAAGAGGAAGAATAATTTATGGTTTAATGCATGGAGTTAGCCAAAGGTGTGAGTGATTTCCTTTTCTGGGGGACCAGGTAGCAAGCTCTGTGTGCTTCTGCAAAATGACTCAACAGGGCTGGCGTGTGAGTGAGTGTTTGCAGGCATCCAGGCCGGATCCTTTCTACCAGGAGCTTGTTCTGTTTTGGTTGTGGGGTTAGCTGATGGAGAAAATGGACTTCTGTTTTAGTTCTTCGGAGTGGATGAGGAGACTCTTTTGTTGGTTAAAGTTCGGTTTTTGAAGGAAGCAAATGTCCTGAGTGGGGCTCCTCACACATCCAGGAGAACACACTGCTGTGGCTCACAGAATGTTTATCTTGTAGGAAGTAGCCTTTCCGTTTCACAAATGGGAGCCCAGAGAAGAGAGAACTTGTCCACAGTGCTACCCCAGGGGAATCTGAACCAGGGTCCCTTTCTACCCAATGGCGTTACGCTCCTGGTGAGACTCTCTTGTGCCTGACATTTTTACCGTCAGGTGGGTTCCTGGGCACTAGATCAAAGGGAACTTTGAAAGTGTTGCCAATTGCCCCATGTTATCATATCAGGCAGCACCCTCCCCCCCCAAACACTGAAGAGCCTTTAATTATTATCATCTTATTGGCATCATCAAGGCAAGGCAAGACAAGGTGAAAGCCTTTCTCCCTGTAGTTGCATGGTCTGTCTCCTGTCTTGGTCTTCTCAGTGGCCACAATGACTAAAGACACTGCTGGCTCACTGGAGAACAGTGGCTCACTGGGGAACAGTGGCTCACTGGGGAACAGTGGCTCACTGGAGAACAGTGGCTCACTGGAGAACAGTGGCTCACTGGGGAACAGTGGCTCACTGAGGAACAGTGGCTCACAGGTGGGTTTGCTGACTCCCTCCCCTCCATATCCTTCAGATAGTCCTGCCTTAGATTCCTCTCACAGGGAAGTGGCAGTGGCACAATTGCATTAGGTGGTGTTTAACTTGTTGGACCCGTGTGTTCTTGATACCTCTCATCAGGCCCCACAGCTAGGACCTAATCCATTGACTAGGAGGAGGTATTTTCATTGGCTATAGACATAGAAGCTCTCAGAGCTGTTACCTACATGTGAGCAGAGAAGATGTAGGGGATGGTGGATTCCTTCATCAGCATTTTCCTCTACTGCTCCCCAGGCCTTTGTTTTTTGGACTTTGGTTTTTAGGTTTTTATTTATTTATTTATTTTTGGTAGGGAAGATGAGAGAAGAGAGAGAGAGAGAGAGAGAGAGAGAGAGAGAGAGAGAGAGAGAGAGAGAGAGAGTCCATGGTGGTGAACGTTGGATCAGTGGAGAAATCACTACTGAGATAACATAAAACTCCCAAATGTCTGAAACAACAAAGAACAAAAAAGGCGAGAAACAAAATCAGAACGCTCTTCCCTCATAACGCCCCCAGAACCTTGACTGCCAGCATTTCCTGTCACGTGGTAGTGGCCATAAGCCTGGGTGAGGACATTTGTGCAGAAACAATTCTGGCTAATGGGATTATAATGGGCTAAGACCTCAGTCCTGCTCCCCCAAAGGATGTGTGGATGGCTGATGTGGCTGAGGTGGCAGAGGTCCCCCTTGCCGAAGAAGCTGGAGAGGATCTGAATGACCTTACCTTCCCACCAGAAGTCTAATATCTGCAGGTGCCTTCTCCCCACCCCCACGATGAGCCATTGACCACAATTCTGGAATGATTTGCTTCTGATCGCCAACTTCCTTCTTTCAGTTTTCTTTCCTATACCAAAATATCTATTTAGCATCACCTTGTCCCCATGAAGTCAATAACTCCCTTAGGACCCTGCCCTTTCTGACAGGGGCAAGAAATGAATAGACAGGAACAATGGCATGCCCTCCACGACTGGAGTGAGGCAAGAGGGCTTCCATTTTTGCTCTGTAGGGAGATAGAGTCAAGGAGTGAATGTTCAATGCTAAGCTACAAGGTCATCGAAGTCTATGTGTGCACGAACCCAGAAATGGCAATGACTGGAAGGTCGGACTCTGATCCCCCAAATTCTTTAGTCCTTCTGTTCATGAAAGAGGGATGAAAAATGACTGCTTCTCTATCCATAGAACACTCTCTGGGACCTGATGAAAGAACACTAGCAGCCAACATCGCTCGTTTCACACAGACAGTTGATGTTACCCTAATGCACGGAGGAAAACAGAAGCTTAGAGATGTGGTAGTACCTGGTTCAAAGTCAGCAGCTAGTGTGGGTAGAAAGGCGGGGACTGGAGAGCAGTTAGTTGATTGCTATCACCCAGGTAACACATCGCTATCCTCTGCTTCCTCTTTCAGACATAGTCCAACGTCCTTCAGTTCTGTGAGTTATCAGTGTGTCTGTGAATATTTCTTGCTGTTAGCTTCTCCAGAGCTGTCCGTTGCATTTGTGGATGGTCCCTCCTCTTGGCTCCTTTGGTATTTCCTAGGTGCTCTTCTGTTTAGCAGAAGTCAAAGTTAAGAAGGCAACCCTTTTTGGTGATGCTCACCAGCTCGTGGTGGTTGCTGGTAGCGAGCCTTTCTTTATGTTTATTGTTTCTTGAAGAAACAATGCTTGCAACTCAGCTGGCTCTTTCTCGCGGCTCTCCTTCTCCATCTCTAATAGTTTCAAAGAGGCACTAATAGAATGAGGTCATAAGAGAGAGACTACAGATGGCTTCTGATTTAGTTTTGATTTTCCAGTGCAGATGTTTCCAACTATTGCTGGTCCCTTAACATGTTCCCAGACAAGCTCCATGGTGAGCCAGCTGTTACTGAGTGGTCCTTGTCTTTATGGGGGCAGTGGGATAAGGTCAGCATACTCTCCTGATGGGCCAGGTAGGCAGGAACCTGGAGCAGAAGGATTATATGCTGGGTTTTATTATTATTATTTTCATCACCTGGAACTTCTCCTCGAGTCTCGGGGTGGACTGGAATCCTCCATTGAGGCCAAAAGTGAAAGGAAAACCAGAACAAAGAAATCTTCAGGGTGGGGGGGGGCGGGGCTTGCTTAGCCGTGGGGAATGGAGAGATGGCGAGGTAGCTTGTAGCTTGCCAGCCTGATATGTGTAAAGCGCTGGTACAGGCAAGATGGAGTTAATTCAATAAAATAAATATAAAATACTCTCTCTTCTGTCAGGCCTGCTAGAGGGAGGTCAGGGGTCACCAAGCCGCTTCACTGGAGCACTAATCGATTTGCTGTCAAGGTGGCCTGCTGGGGTTTCAAGTAGGAGAGGAATTGAGAGGCGCTCCGGCCCAATTTCCATAATTGCTCACTGCCTTTAGTGTACAACCTTTTATGAAACACAAAAAATATATCATGGAATTGTATTGATTAGCCATTGGGCTGAATAATTCACTTAGTATTTATTACCTGACCCCAAGAGGTTAAATAAATCCACTATCTAACTTGGGTTTGTGAGAAATATTACTTATTCATTGAGATGTGGGCTGATTATTGCACAATGGGCCTGTATCTTTGTTTCTTGATTTCGCAATCAAGATTAATCCTTTTTGCATTTGGGGGGGAACAAGTTTCTTTTTTTTTAAAGGAGAAAATAATATAGCTTAAGTGCTCCTCCAAATAAGTGCAATAAAAAAAAATCACCATAGAGTCTCACTTAGAAACAGTTTTTCTCAGTCGTGAATTGTAGCCATCTGGGTCAAATTTCAAAAATATTCTCCTAAGACTTACGGATACTGATGGAATAAAGACACAAGCCCAGTTTTCATTCCAAACCCTACATTTTATAATAATGAGCTCATTGGCGATGACACCGAACCCATATGTATCACACCATTTGGGGGAGAAGGCTTATCTCTCCCTATAAAAAACACTCACAAATGAACTACCCTAAGAAAGAAGCAAGAGCTAGGGTTTGGGGAGGAGAAAGCTGACTTTTGGTCTCAATGATAAATTACAAACTCACCATGAACATTGCTAAAAACAAAACAGTAATTTCAGGTAACTTGTAAATATGATGGCATTGAATGTGCAGGGCCCGTGAAACAGTTGTAAACTTTGGGGGCGATCATTAATTATCTCCTGGCCACTGGTGTTTGCACACTTCCGTTACTCTGACTGTATGCTAAATCTGTTTTGATGTGTGATACACCCAGTCGCAAGTCCATGGCATTCAAATCTAATTATGTTCTCAGTTGCCATGGGCTCTCACTGTCAAGATACAACCCTCCCTCTGAAAAAAACACGGTTTGAAACTTTTCTGTAAAGCTTTCCTTTGGTTTCCTGTCTGTATCCTCCAGAATCTCAGAGCATTGTTTTTGAAGTTTAATGGAATTTGTTGTAGGGTCAAGAAAGGAAGCCTTTTCTCCCTTCCCCTCTCCAATAAGGGAAACGTTAAAAAAAAAAAAAAAAAAGCCTTTGAGTGCAGCGCTGACTTGTATGGCTGTTGATCGTTTAGCATTTCTGTATCCAGGATCTAGCCTTCCTATGGAGGGTAGGAAAAACCAGAGTTCTGGCATTGAGCTCACAGTGGCTTTTCCTGTGGTGCATGTTTGTGGAGATGGCTATAAAGCAGGGTAATGCGTGCAGAGCTTCCTAAGGCGTGTTCAGGTACACCCTACTTCCCGTTTTCCATGCTTATGTGAGTTTGGGCATTTCATTTGAGTCTCGAATGTCACATGCCACTGATTTGTTGATCACCACTTTGGAAATTTTTCGGGCCTGTGTTTTGATGCTCAGCCTCTATATTTAGTTTGGAAGTGGGGGCGGATGTTGGGAGGGTGGAGAGGTAGAAGAGGGAGAGAGAGAGAGA
>NW_004949128.1:1375447-1385615 GCF_000317375.1 Microtus ochrogaster | reverse complement strand
AGAGAGAGAGAGAGAGAGAGAGAGAGAGAGAGAGAGAGGCTGAATTCCATTTCTTTGTGTGTGATGTTTAGATCATGCCTTCTTTTTTTCTTCTGCCTGTGTGGGGCTGGATTAAATGAAGAACACAGTTAACACAGTGACTTGAGAGCTCTTGATAGCCTCTTGAGATAATTTGGTTGTAAGCACCGAGCAAAAACACATTGTCTGGATAGACTCATTTCAAGTGCTAATCGTGAAAGTTACATTTTTACAGAAGCTTGCGTCGTAATGCCGTGTACGGCACTTCCAAAATAAATATTAGTGAGATGTCTTACAAGGAGGGGGTCAGAGGAAGGAGGGAGGGAGGGAGGGAGGGAGAGAGGTGTGGAGGGAGGGAAGCTCTGGATTGGGCTTCCATAGACTTCATCTATAGTTCAACCTGGTGGGCTCTGACACAAAGCCATGGAATTACTTCTGCTTAATAAGTATGATACTATATAGATAAGAGACTAGAAATACAGCCCTGGTTTGAGCCAGTGTTGGGTTAATAGTCCAGAAGAACCAGTTGAGTGCTGACCAAGACATGAATGGTATGTCTTAATTTCTAAATATAATTGTTTTGAATAGATGTGATGTGGGAAATTCCTTCCTGTGAAGTGAGTGTAAGGGAAGGAGGCTGGACTTAGGGATTGGAAAGGTTTGGACTTGAGTCCTGGCTACCATGGGGAAACTAGTGAACTTGCCCTGTTCCTTAAATTGTTGCATCCCAAAGAATAGAATGCCATTGGTGGGCATAGATGAAGATCACAGAAGATAATTCTGACCCATAATTACTATGTCAGTAAGCGGTATTTAGTAGTCTCCTGAAAGTGGCGTTTGCCACACTCGTTGCTTTTTGATTGGATACTTTGGAAGGTCTCTTGATGAATCAGAAAACAAGCCACAGACGTCAGAGCATCTTAGAATGTGTTTGCCAGGTAACCTAAGAGGAAAATGTCGTTTGACATTTGAAAATCCCCCTCCCTCAAATTACCATGAACATATCTTGCTAGAGGGAAGGACGGTGGCAGATTTTCAAATTTCACCCAGAAAAGATGGCCGTTTTGTTTTTCTTTTAACTAAAAGTGGCCAAGATTTCCCAACTGTTCTATTTTTACAAAATTTTAAAAGTTTCATTGCTGGGTCAGATTTAGGGCCTGTGTGGGAAACGGCGATTTCTGCCAGAGGCGCAGCGCCATTCCTGCTGGGTTGCGGTTTCCGTGTATTTTTACATTCCACGCATTGCTGAACTGAGCCCTAAATCACTGGTGCTTCGTGCGAGTTTGCGACCTTTAGGCTTGGGCTTCGGAGTGAATGCATTATTTTAAAACACGAGATGTTTTTCTGGCCATGGAGCTGCAGCTACTGTGTCTCCCTCCTCCCCTTCTCAGGGCTCCGCCCTTCGCTTCCCCGCTTGAAGTCAAAGGTAAACTTTATATAGCACAGGAAACATTTCGGACAACAAATGTTAGAGACGACCAGGCTTTAATCGTTGGCTGCACATGCGTGGTTAGCCCATTAATGCTAGTCGAGATGAGGTGGAAGGAAGGAGTTTCTTACCTCTTTTCACTAATGTCAGATTTCCTATGGACAGATATATGTCCAAGTGGATTCTGTGCTGGTCCCTGGAGAAGCCTGTGTCTGTGTAGACCATTTGTAATGGCGACACCTCCTAGCCATTCTTACAGCTCCAGCCCTCCTTCCATTCTCCCACCTTTGTTTATCCCTTTCCCCTTCTCCTGGGCTCCACTCTTCAGGGCTAAGAGCTCCCACTCATGATGTACATTGTAGACACGCTAGTCTCTAGAAAGTTCCGTTCTGAACATGCTACTATCCGTAAGCATTCATTAGACCTTCTTCGTTCTCAAGCGAGCTGTCCTGTGGACGCAGCATCTTGCTAGCCACACCTCCCGACCTCCAGGCACCTTGTGTTTCTTCACACAGACTCCTTCCCTCTTTGCAGGGACATTCGGGACCAGTCCCTCCAGTTCTGTCTCCCTGTACCTTCGTGGGTTTTCGTACCTCTGTCTGTACTATTTGGAACCCCCTGAAAGGTCCATACAAATGTGTGTTACTGCCTGAGGCCTCTCTGAACCCATCTGGATACGGCTTTCCAGCTTCTCTCTCGGACTTAATTTATGACCAGATTTTAACTAAAATATATCTTTGTGTTCAAAAAGTGTTAGTATCTTCTCTAGGCCAGTTTATTGGCATGATGTTGAGATATAAAAATAAATGGAAATGCATTGGGTCTCTGGCCATTATGGGTCATTTTTAAGTCTTAAGAAAAAGAAGTTTTTAAATCATGTTACAAAAAAAATGGAAATAGAGAAACAACCAAACCATGTCTATTACATTGCACTTTTAATTTATGCTCATTTTTAATACTTCAATAAAGTTATAAGAGGCTGGAGGTGTGGCTCAGTGGTTAAAAGTATATATTGCTTATATACACATAAAGTTATGCTCACAAACAGGTAATTAAAAATAAAATAAAAATACTTAGAACAGTATGGTAGTATAATAATAACCTCTGTTTTAAATTTGTACATATTTGTATATATGCATGTATGTATGTGTAGTATATGTGCATATATACATATAATTATGTTTATTTTTTCTGTCTTTCTATGTTGCCCATATTACTTTGGATAGTACATTATTTTGCTATTGTTTAAGAATGACTTTTTCATTTTCAATATTATGTGTAGATAGTAAACATTTTATTATTCATACACAGTAAAATATGAAACCACTCATGTTTACAGTTATTTTTGTAATTTCAATCATTTCTTTATGAGACTATGTTTCTCAAAAATATCAAGCAGTATGGTTTCTAAGAGGGCTTGAGATAGAATATATAAGACAGAGCTGTGGTGCTTGTTCTGAGGGTAGGGAATTGCAGTGTCTGAATGAGAACAACTCTCACAGATGCATATCTTGCTGGATTGTTGGGGAAGGATTAGTGGGTGTGGCCTTGCCGAAGGGGGTGTGTCACTTCACCGGAAGTGGGTTTTTGCATGCCATTTCATAGCTCTCTCTCTCTCTCTCTCTCTCTCTCTCTCTCTCTCTCTCTCTCTCTCTCTCTCTCTCTTCCTTGTTATGGTATTTGTGGGTCAGCTTAGGATGTAAGCTCTCAGCTGCTGCTTCAGGGCCATGCCGGCTTGCTTGCCACCATGCTGTCAATCATGATGCTCGTGGACTCTAACTCTCTAAGCTGTAAGCCCCCAAGTGAACTCTAGCTTCTATGCTGCCTCAATTATGGTGTCCTCACTACTGTAGAAAGTAACTAAGACAGTGACCCAGAGCCGTGCACATTCTTCTCTTTCCATAATCATTCTACGTGCTGTCCAGAGGTCTTGAGGTACCTCCCGAATCCTAGGGCTTTGCAGGAAACAAACTCTTCGAGAGCATTGTGACGAATCTCCAGAGAGAAACTACTTCTACACACATTGTAAACGTGTTCCTGTCTCTCAGTGCCTAATGTCAAACTGCTTTCCAACAGCTGGAGCTCTCTTGGCTAGTCTTGAGAGCACTAGCCCCTTCCTAGCCTTGCCAGTACCGTGTAGCTAGCATCGAATTGGCTTTCACCCATCGTAATAGCTTAAAGTTGGACTTAACTTAAGCCCACACTTCTCTTACTATGGGTGCTGTTGGGCATTTTTTCCACATGTACATTTCTTATATAATTGTATTTTGGGGACCTTCTGCATTTAATTCCTGATGACTATCTTTCCTACCGAGAGCGTAGTAGTTTTACTACCTTTGGTGAGTTCTTTTTGTTTTGGGAGACACAGTCTTGTTGTGTAGCTCTGGAATGGTCACAAGTTTCAGACCCTGCCTCAGTCTCTCAGGCGCTAGGCTGTAGAACCATGCTCAGCTCTCGCCAAGCTTAAATCTTTAGACAACAGCGGCCGAAGGTAATGTATCTGATGTATTATTCCACACTTCCGATTTTTCCTTTATTTACTTAGGCTTTTCTCTTTTTCTTTTTGGCAAAACAGACTGCTAAGATCTTCTTTTCACAAAACTCTGGCTGAGTTCCGCGGAGCAAAAGAGCCCCGTGTTCCCACTCTTACGCGTCAGATATCCTGAGAGCACTTGACTGACGTGGAGAAAGCGATTCTCATGGCTGCTTGCTGTTTTCCATGCACAGTCCTCCTCAAGTTCCAATGCCTATGTTTCTGTCGGTCCATCTGGATTCCTATCTCCTCCCTCACTGCTGACCCCTAACCTGGTAGGAGTCCCAGTATCAGCTCCTCTTGGTGCCTCTGTATCTGTTCAAGGATTTTCTGTTCCTACTCTTAGGAACTTCTTCCCTAAAGGATATTCTTGACTGGCTCACTTTGCTTCACCTTGCTTCCCTCCCCCCCCCCCCCCCTTTACTCCCTCACAGACTCAAAGAATCCTTTAAAACTGCCCCCTCTCTCATGTATTTACGTGTGCCTCGGCATGTCTGTGGTGGCCAGAGGATGACTCTATGGAGTTGATTTCCTCCTTCCGTTTTTTTTTTTTTTTTGGTTTTTTCGAGACAGGGTTTCTCTGTGGTTTTGGAGCCTGTCCTGGAACTAGCTCTTGTAGACCAGGCTGGTCTCGAACTCACAGAGATCCACCTGCCTCTACCTCCCGAGTGCTGGGATTAAAGGCGTGCGCCACCGCCGCCCGGCTTCCTCCTTCCATTTTTACATGGGTCCCTGGGTTTGAACTCAGATCACCAAATTTGTTGGGCAAGCATCCTTACTTGCTGAGATGTCTCCAGCCCAGAGAGTTCTTTCTTGTTCACTTTCCCTACTTTATCTTCCATCATTCCATCCATCCAGCCCTTTTATGCATTTTTTTTTTACCAGATGTTTATCTGATCCACCCCGGGTGCTGAACTTGATGCGGAGACATGACGCTGAGCAAAATGGACGAGATCTCTGTTCTTACATGAAAGATCTAATTCTTGCTTGCTTCTTTCCTGACCGATGGCATCCTCACTGCTGCCTGCAGAATGGCAAGCCCACCTCTTGCTCCAGCATCATATCCCAGCCTCACTACAAAAACATATGCAGAATAAATCGGCCTCCTTCTCTTCTAGGCCAGTACCCTTACACTTGGTGGAGTCTTGGTAGCCTGCATTCAGAACCTTAGACTTTCTTAGTCCAACAGACTCTGTTATTTGTTTTTTTCCCCTCTTTTTGCCTTGTCACCAGGTTCCAGGAGAGAATGAAATTAAGGATAGTCCTGTCTCCCTCATCCACAGCCCAAGTCTTCTTCTTCTCATTGGACCACTCAGTAGGTTTGACCCAGAGGACTTCTCTTCCTTTACAGCTCCGGCCCAGCTCCCATTAGTGTTAACGAGGATGATGGTTCCCCAACTCGAGCCTGCTAGGGGTTTGAAACCCCATCTCCGCACTTCAAACAGAGACACTGTAGAAAGTCGGAAGCAGTTTGCACAAAGTCCCAACTTCAACGTGCTTTTAATAATAGAAACTCTCATTTGCCAAGTCCATGTCATTGTTTTTCCCCTTGTAAGCTCTATTTGGAAAGGGAATAGGCTAAAAGTTCATTCCTACAAAAGGGAGTAAATGAAAGATCCATATGAACCAGAGAGCGGGGGTGGAAAGCTCAGACATGACAACCTTGCGTGTACTGTGAACAACTCCGAAGCTGTAGAGGCCTGCACAGCGTTCGGCTGAGGTTTACACTGCTGTGTAACTGCTGTATGGACTCTGGAAGCTTGGGAACAGAAGGTCAGAGACCAGAATTAGAACCAATCCCTTTCAGCCCGTGAAGTGTTTGTTGAGTGCCTGCCAGATGCTAGCTAGGTACAGCTAGCTGAGTTATAGGAACATCACCATGACAAAGAGCTGACGTTCTGGGAGAGTGTGATCTGAGGATCACCTGTGTGTGAGTTATCTTGGTCAAACGAAGAATTCCAAGCCTCAGCGAGAAGCGGTTTCTGGGAGCAGGTGATGGGGAATTTGTATGTACAGCAAGATCTCTGTGGATTCCTTTTTTTTTTCCTAAGGTATGGAAAACGCAGACGTGGAAGTGTGGGAGAAAAACGACAGGAAGTCACGAGTGAGTGCTGAATATTAGATGAGGTGCTGGGAGAGGATATGCCAGGGCAAGCCCAGCCTGGTCTGCCAGGGAGCTGTGTTCTGGAAGGCTCCCGGAGTAAGGGATATTGCAGTGGTGACGCAGACGGAGGTGTGAAACAGTGGGATCTTGGCCTGCTCTAGGATAAAGCAGAAATTAACCGGAGGAGAAATTTAACTCCTCTCTGAAAGTATTTAAACCTTCAGCATCAACCAACATGTTGTCCGTGTGTCTCCCAACCGTGAGCAATTAGGGTAGCGAGAAGAAACTTCTTACTAATGAAATAAAGTCAGTGTAGACAGCGACCCTCTCGCCCTGCGGAAATGCCGTACAAGCCTTCTTCCTGTTTCCTCGTGGAGGGGCAGCTGGATAGGAGGCAGCTGTGAGCATATGCACTAATGGTCCTCACAGATGCGCAAGCCCAGGAAAGCCAATAGGGTAGGGCTAATGCTGGTTGAGCAGCACTCACGCTATGTTTGATGGGCCCTCTATCTTTTCTTTTGATTCGCTTTCCCTTGTGTTCGATTACCTCAGTGGGACTCCTTGTGGGGCACAGAAATATATCCATTTTCTTCTCGTACAGAGAGACACAAGGGAGAGGGGCAAGAAAGTAGAAATCTAAATAGTTAAGAAATAAAGCAAAATAAACCCTTTGCCAGTCTATGGTACCATTTGATTTCAGTTTCTCAAAAACCACTGATTAGCATAACAGCGTGGAAGTGAGTATCTAAGGTTGCATATTCCTTAGGAAAAGAAAAGTTTGCTCAGAGACCATGCGGGGCCTGGTGTTCCGACTTGTATAGGGCAGTGGAGAACAGTGCACTCAGCTTCAGGGCTGTCCATCAGTACTGATGAGCAAAGTCTGGTGGTATTGTGGGACAAGAAGAACAATGGGGGTCAGTGTAGGACTCTGTGAGCCATTAGACTAGGGTTCCCGCCCTTATTGGTGACAATTGTTATTTTTACCCAAACTGCTGTTTGCTTGGTTTGTTAGCATGGGTTAGCTTTCCTCTATGTAGCCTCTTCCGTCGCGATGTCAAGTGGTCATGATTGACTCAGCTTTTCAAAAACAGGCATTTCCTGATTTGGGGTTATTTGTATCCAATCTGATATTTTTTTTCCCTAGGTCTAATTTTTAAGAAAACTAGTCTTTCATTAGCACAGAAGACTGTTCAACCAAAGGACCTACTAAATCTGCCTGTAGAATTTGACTTTATGACCTTTTAGGGTGGCAAATGTCAGAGACTGAGCCCCTGAGCCGTGTGAAATAATAAACAACAGACTGTGAGATCCCACTTGACAGTTATCATCCGAAATCACCTCCCTGAATTTATTAGAGTTAATCAATCCAGGCTGAAAAGCTGAGCTGGGAAGCCTTGCCTACCATGCCCTGTTTCATTCACACTTCCAGCAGGCAAGAAGAAGTTGGGGGAATTTGTTTCCCTGTTGAGTTTTGTGGAGACAATCAAAGGTGTTCCCAAATGGATGCTCCCGGAATGTAACTTGAAAGGCGATAAAATGCCCAAGAAGAAAAATCACCAAGTTGTTTCGCTTGAATTGCTCTGGTCTTTCCCCCCTCCTCTTGCTTTCTAATAGTAAAACTTATTCCTCTTATACTTTGGTGCATGCTGGCCTTGACCAAAGTTAGCAGGAATCACATCTCATTCCAAACATCTAGACAGACCTGTAGAGATCCATTAAGGAGATGACCCATCGAAAGAGAACTACCTATGGAAAAATCCTACCGGGTTCAGGCTGGAGCAGC
The DNA here is from genome assembly GCF_000317375.1 of Microtus ochrogaster. NCBI lineage: Eukaryota > Metazoa > Chordata > Mammalia > Rodentia > Cricetidae > Microtus > Microtus ochrogaster. The sequence continues at coordinate 1,377,748 of NW_004949128.1, read as the reverse complement.
TGCTGGTGACCTCAGAGATTGGAAATCAAAAGGCTGCCATTAGTTCCACGTCAGTTCTCAGAGTGAATGTTGCAGAGTGATGCAGGGTGTTAAGCTGTCAAATACCAGCAAGGGTTAATAAGGTTAAAGAAGAAATAAAAGCCGGTCAACAATAAAACAGTGAGGATAAATCAGTGACAATAAATAAAGCATGTCACATCGTGTATACACTGTGTGGGAAAAACAAAAATCATAATTCACATATTCGGGCCTAAGTTTAAAAAATTGTTTTTTGATGGGACATCTCCAGATTATGTAGTTGAACATCTTATATACACTTAGATATATACCTCTCACCTACCTCTTCCTTTTTTACCTCTCTGCCGGTCATTTAGTTGTCTTTCTTGTTGGAGAATTCTCTAACATCAGTGGGCAAATGTAAAATGCAAGAAGAGGCAGAGTGGTATAGCACCTGATGTCAAAGAAAAGCGGCTCTAAACCACCGCCTGGTGGAGGTGATTCACTTTCTGCCTCCTTTGACCTCTGCCCTGGTGAGGGAGGTCAGCTGGACGCCTTCTGTGTGGGCTGACTTTGCCTGCCTGACCAAGGAAATGCAGAACTTTGGTGGCCAGAAGTTTCTGCACATTATCCTGACCATGTCCACGCTCTCTTCCAAGCTCATCAGAGAGCCTGCAGCATAAATAACTTCACGCCCCTGGCCCTGGCCACAGTGCAGTCTTCCGCATGGGACTCTCACAGAGAAGATGGCCCTTCTTGCCTGCCTCAGTACTGTAAGCATGATGTTCCAGCTCAGCTTCAGGGTTTGTGGTTGACCATTCTTGCTGACCCAGAGACCTTGCTTCTGTTGATTCATATCAGCTTCCACATCCAGTAGCTGTGACGAATGCTTCTCATTACTGTCCACTCCCAGTTAAGGAGGATTCCACATAGTATGTGTACCCAGTCAGATACTTATTTTCTGAAGGAGCCCATCCCTGCATACTCAGTCAATTTAGTATTGCCTTGAGATGAGCTGTAGCTCATTAGATTGGAACACGAGCCCAGCTAGCGTGAAGCTCTGGGTTGGGTCACCAGTGCTGTCTGAACTGGATGTGGTGGAGCACAGTTGTGCTCCGTGCTCAGGTGGATCAGAAGTTCAAAGTCATCCTTGTCACGTAGAGTGCTTGAGGTCAGACTTGGGATTTGCGGAACCCTGTCTCGAAAGGACAAAATGAACGAGTAAACCAAAAGTGTGGGTTTGTATCCTGGCTCTAGACCCAATTTTGTCCCTTAGTCTGTGGCGTACTTTTGACTCGTCTTCATCTTTGTTTCTTTAAACAGCTAAACATCAGAAGATGGGCAGAATGGCCAGGTTAGAGGACTCTTCTCTGTGGTATTAGATTTATTGAGTTCTGATTTTTTTTTGCTTTGCTTTGATTTTGTAGCACTTTTCAAATATGTATAAAGCAAGAATCATAACATTAGAAGACCTGCATAGTCTCCCCAAAGGTTAGCTTTTGGTAGGTGCCTTGCTTAAGCAGTCCCAGCTTGACATTGAGATAGGTATCAGGTTTTTAAAGGCTAGGTGTATATTCTCAAAGATGTTTCCGGCAAGTAATGGGAAGACTATGAACTTTATCTTGGCAATTCCTTTACTTGGCTCTGTAGAGATCTGGAATTGAAGAAATGGCTTTGCAGTGTGTGTAGGGGTTCTGGGACCTCACCATCAAGGGCGGCCACCTTAGGTAGGAAGAACTTGCCCTGCATACTGTTGTGTTCCCACCGCTCTTCACCCACAGTTGCTGTTTTCTAGAGTGAGTGCTGACAGGAGTGAGCGAAAGAAAGAATTTTCATTCCGAAGGGAGAAAATTACTGAGATGTGAACTATTAAAGCACGTCAACGTGGAGAGAAGCTGCTTGGGAAGAGGATCAGCAGGGCTGGGAAGGGGACAGGCGTGAGAACAGGGCAGGCGTGGGAAGGGGGCAGGAGAGGGCAGGGAGAAGGAAAATGATCAAAATACCACACGCTTGTATGGAAATGCTCAAATGAAACCCATTATGCCCATTATGTATAATATATGGATACTAATAGAAAAGATGAGAGAGAGAGAGAGAGAGAGAGAGAGAGAGAGAGAGAGAGAGAGAGAGAGAAGGTATATGGTTTTAGGTGGGCCTATGCCCTCCACTGTTTCCTCCAGCTCCACATGCAACTTAAGATAGTTTTATTTAGCCCTGCGGTGGTGGTGCACGCCTTCAATCCCAGCACTCGGGAGGCAGAGGCAGGTGGATCTCTGTGAGTTCGAGACCAGCCTGGTCTACAGA
>NW_004949128.1:1365918-1375347 GCF_000317375.1 Microtus ochrogaster | reverse complement strand
AAAAAAAAAAAAAAAAAAAAAAAAAAAAAAAGAGAGAGAGAGAGAGATAGTTTTATTTATTAAAAATTAAAATGTAAGAACAACATTCCTTCCCTTCCCTTTTCTCCCTCAAACCCTTCTCATGTCTCCTTTTGCTCCCTCTCAAATTCATGGCTTCTTTTAAAAAAAAATTATTGATTTTTTTGTGTGTATACAAAACATATAAATATAACCCACACAGTCTGTTTAGTGTTACTTGTATGTATATGTTTTCAGGGCTGGCCACTGGAGTTGGATAACCAGCTCAGGGGCTCATCCCTGGGGAGTACCGGTTCTTCTTTACCCCTTAGTTGCCTGTGGTTCTTTGTCTTAGGGTGTGGCCCCATGAAATGTCCCCTTTCCATGTTAGCACATTGCTTCAACTGAAGACAGGCTTTTAGGGGCTGGAGAAATGGCTAGGTGTCTAAGACTTTGCAGTATTCTCGCAGAGGACCTGCGTTGGGTTCCTAGCACCAGGAAATACAATGATACAATGCCCTTTTTTGGCCCCTATAAAGGCTCTGTTCACATGTACCCCACTCCACATCACATACACGTAGTTAAAAGCAAAATCGTAACAGAAAGGTAGTTTTATTTAGACCCAAAGGACCGATTGCTTTTTAATGGGTGGACTGGGCTCAGTCTCTCCTCTATGTGATATTTTTTGTAGTGGGCAGCACATTAGTGACTATTCTTTCAGGATGTGTTTCTGACTTTTATAGAAGAGAGTAGGTGACATAGACATTGGCCATTTGAAGCCTGTTAAAAGGAAAATAGTATAAAATTTTAAAAATTAAGTCAACCTGTAGCAGAAGACTGACAACCCACTAAGGTGTAGAGAATAAGAGACTGAGGAATGCTTAGCCCTGAGAGGGACATCTCTATCATCTCCTCTCTTCTGGAGGCTCAGGGGAGGAAAGTGTGAAAGAGTCAGGAGCTGTGTGTGACTGCAAGAAAACCGTTCTTCTGGACACAGCCCGGGAGTTGTGCAAATGAACTAGCAGTAACAATGACAGCATGCACAAGGCTGGTGCAAGCTCAAGACGACGGAATCTCAGCCTGGAGGGGGGCGAGACCATAAAGCCACTAGTTGAGATGCTATTGGTAACTGAGAGCTGCCAGGAGGAGAGTCAGTTTTCTTTAAGGGTGTAGGTTGACCACACTCTACTGGAAGGGCTACACATCCAAGAATATAGGGCCAGTGCAAATTGTATTCAGTGGGCTTCAAAAAAGTCACAAAATGGGGCAAGCAGACAAGAAGGGGCGATGGATCTGGGAGAAGCTGGGGGAAGGGAGGTGAATAGGAATAAAATACATAGCATAAAACTTTCAAGGGACTAAAAAAGTTATTGCCCTTTATAAACTTGTAACTTTCCTAATATGTTGGAAGAAGGGCTTTTTAGTTCCAAAGGCCTAATTCTGTGGGAATATGGTACCCAAAGCACAGCAGGCTTCAAGGATGCTACTTGCAGGTACAAGGAAAAAGAAAGCGTGGATGAGAGCGCATCAGATGCAACTGGGCTTGAATTCCAGCATGCTCTTACAAGCGGGCAAGCTGTGCTTTGCACAATCTGACTCTCACTTCCTTATCTGTAAAATGGGCACAGCTCTCATTTCAGAAGGTTTCTCATGTTGCGTCTCTGTGTGAGCATGAGAAGGCATGCTAAAAGAGACCGCTCAACACGCTCTTGATCCCCTCCCCTCCGCCAACCCTATTTTGTCTGAAGTCATCTGTGTAAATGATTTGCATAGACAGTATTTGTTTTAGCAAGAACATTTTGGTGCCTGATATAGAAAATAAATTAGTATTTGCTTAAGAAGTCTCTTTTCTGCAAGTGAATCAGCTCTGATTATTGTGCGTGGTGCCAAGCCTCCCCAATTCCCAATAAATAAACCCGAGGTCTTTGCTGCATCAGAAAGAGAATTGAGAAGGTGAAGACTGATCAGGGTCATGTGGAAATATAATCATTTAATTTCATTTCTTGTTTTTTTTTTTCATTTTATCTGGTGACTAAAAATACTTTTTAAAAAACGCATACAAAAGGCGATCCTTTTGCATATAAAAGTTGCCCAATGTCTTCCCCTTTTCTGCTCTTCTGCATCCTTCTGTCTTTGAATGCTGCTGAGGTGGGGAGTCCCTTTGAGGAGCACATGACGGGCACCCCACGGCTGCAGCAGCCTGCAGCCTTCTCTGCTGACCAGCGTTCGGCAGAGAAGGTTCAGCTTTCAGCCCCCTTTCCTCCTTTGTTACAGACAAACGAGAAGGCAGAAAGCCTTTCGGCCTGTCCCTTAATTCCTGGGCCCATCCCTAATTAGTGTTTTTTACTGTTAATCCCAACCATATATCTTGGAGAGTTTCACATGAGTCGGCTCCCTACAAGTTTTATTGCATTCAAAGCAGTCGCAAGCTGGCAGCGCGCGATGGTGGGAATCCGAGCGGTCACCAAGCGGGGGTTGGCTGTTACTTGTAATTGATTGCTCACTGAAGCCTGCCTGCGCACTTTAGCCCGAGGCCTGACTTGCCTCCATATGCCTAGTGTCAGGACTTGGAAGGCAGCTGGTCAGTCAAGGCACATCCTGTGGGAAGTGGCAGACACAGGCGGCAGGGTAGCCATCAGCCTCCCCGAGCATATTTCCTCTGTGTTTTGATAATACTTCTGTAAGCTTTAATTATGCTGTGTGACAACACATTCATGAACTATCAAAATAAATCCTTTGAGGAGATGGCTGCTAACAGATTTTGGAGCAACAGGGCTTGTTGTAAAAGAAATAAGGAAGCAAGCAGTCAGAGTCTTTGCAGGATCCCCTTCAGTGTTGAAACCAGACGAGACGCTCCCTTGCCTTTTTGTCCTGTTGACAAAACGCTCCTTGGAAAGCTCTGCCCTTAAGAAGTTAACTGAAGACACTTATTGCAACACTCGGGTGTATCCAACATAAGCGGTTTACAATTAGCGGCGGTAATGTGAGCGTAAGAGCCGTGCCCCAATATCAGTCTGTAATCTGAAGGAACACCGCAGGGTCCATTAGGGCCATTTACAGTTGAGACGGAGACTAATGGCATTAAATTATTATAGCTATTGCTAAGGGGGCATTATAAACGAATCCCTTCCAGCTGCTTTGGCTGTCCATGCTCTTTGTCAACAGTACAGCTACTCAAAGGTATCCAGCCTTATTGTTTAGGATCGTTTACAGTCCAGATGCCGCCCGCATATTCTACTAGAAGTTGTAGTAACACCTGACTTACAGACTAGGAATTAGTGTGGGACTTAACTGGGTTTAGGGTTAAGTGGCTTTGTGTGTGTGTGTGTGTGTGTGTCTATGCCTGTCGATGCCCAGGTGCGATTGTGCATGCAGCACTTGTGCTTGCTTGGGTGCAAGGGTACAGATAGTATACTGATAGCCCATCTGTCAGTGACTTGTTTATTGTTTGTTTGTTTGTTTTAGAACTCTGTACAATCTGGGTGACTAATATTAGGTTTTTTGGAAGAATTCTAAAACACAGCATTTTAGGAAGTGAGCAAATGTTATTAGTCTCTGATTTCATCCCCCCCCCTCTCTCCTGTGAGTGTGGTTGCCCTTTGTGTTGGTAGGCGATTACCGGAATCTCTTCCAAGATTAGTAACATTGTTAAATGTTAAGATATTTTTGTTCCCCCCATGCCCAGTTGAACAACACGAGACTGCTTTGGAGCATACTTGAGCACCGGGTCCGCAGAGCCAATTTACTAAAGAAAATGCCAGGAGAAATTGGGAAATGAATTCAAAGTCGCTCTTGAATTTGAATAATGAACTTGGGGTGAATTAACGACCCCGACATTGTCAAGGTGTTCACTAGAGATTGGAGCACACATGGGAACCAGTCTGCTCAGGAGGTCACAGGTCACCACAGATTGTCGTCCTGAGTACGCTTATATTTATGTGACATGTTATTATTATACCTTGTGCCTCTTCAATGTATACATGAGGATAATTCAGTAACTGTGATTCGGTTGCTCCCAGGGTTTGGTGGGTCAGATGCATTTGTTGGACATCTACTCATTTTTGTGACTTTTGCTGTACTGTGTGCTTTGGAAGGAGAAGAGTAATACAAGTCATAGCTTTTCCTTTGGGGACTTTGAGATGGGATTGTTGTAAGATGTACTAACCCGAAAGAGCAGTCCGTGATTAGGAAGAAGTTTCACGTCCTGATAAAGAGTGTGAGAGAATTTGTAGCAGTGTGGAGAACAGTGGACTCTGGGTTGGCCATGGGGACACAGGAATGGTCACCAGGAGAGAATATAAGGGCCCGTCCTTTCAGTTGGGGTGAAGCTTGGAGGGATTGAGCAGGGTGGGGGATGGGGGGCACTGCAGAGGCGTGTTGGTAAAGGCGTAGCCTTGTTCCTGTCCAGGATTACGTTAGACTTGTGTTACACATGAACAAAACCATGCCTACCCCTCAGGGACCTGAAGGGCTGAGCATTCTCAAACCTGTGGCCTTTCCCACTGAGATGAAGTTTGTTTAACAAACTCAGGGAGCTTGTAGTCTTTTGAAGCTCCTCAGTTGATCCTTAGAACCGAAGCTAAGAGCTCTCGCTTAGAACTGATAGACGATTGCATTTAGGCGGATGGGTTTGCGGGGGGGGGGGCAACATGGAGAGACTTAAAAGACTAACGCAGAAGATTAGAGAGTCAAGATAATCTATGGCTGTATAGTGAGGTTTTTATTCTAATCTGGGTTACATGAGACCACTTCTCAAAAGAAAATGCCCTAAATATAAAACAAAACAAAAAGTATTGACATGGACAATAACAGGAACCTCTGAAACAACCCTTAGAGAATATTGTAGACATGCTACGGCTGAACGTTGTGGACATCAATGTTCTGATCACCTCAGTTACAGTAGGCAGACTGAGGAGCCAGGGGCAGAGGTATTTCGGTCTCCCAGGTTCCTGGGAGCTCTTCAAGGCCCTGAGCTGCACAGAGACTTCCTGCTGGCATCAGACCTTCTCAGGTTCTGCCAGAGTGGCCAAAAATGGTACAGAATGAAGATCTGAACTTAGGTTCACATCTCCGAAGCAGCGACGGCGGCAGAACAATCAGGGGTAATAAGAGAAAAAGGAGAATTTAGGAGGACGCTAAGAACAAAGGCTGCAGCCTCTGGTGGGAACAAGATTCTCTCCTGAATATAGTTTTAATGTGCATTTCTGCTTAATGGCAGTTCTTAGCAAGAAACCTCGTTGTGAACTTTGTGATAAAGCAGAGAGTTTTTGCAATCTTTGAAACCTTTCACTTTGGAAATATCCACAAAACAAATGGGAAAAACAAACATTAATGAGGCAGATATAAAACACTTTGGAGAAAAAATAATTTAACATTTTTATGGTTGCTATAGAAACACCTCAGCCCTCACTCTTGCTAATTAGTTGGGTTTTACACATTTTATATTTGGAAATGCAAATCAGTTTTCATAAATTATTACTTATTTTTTTCCCATTTATATTTACAGTACTGTTATGAGGAGACACACAGGAAGTCTAGACGATTACTTAGTTATATAATGTGACATACTTAGTTATGTGAGCCTGACATTTATGTCCACAAGACACTTCTTAGTTTAAATATTCTCCTGTTAAATGTTGTGGGAAATTATGTAGAGATTTATAATTTTACAGAAGAAAATGAGAAAATGTAAATCATGTGGTGGCTTCCTAAAGTGCTTTCTCATGGAGCCTTGGGAAGGAGGGGGCCATTACCCCCAGTGGATTCTAAATAATAAACATTTTAAGACTTTCCTCCGGCCGTGGGAATTATGGCTGGCCTGGGTGTCTTCTGAACCTCTGGTATGAAACACACTGACCGTCTGTAAACAGTTACTGGACTTTCGGTGATTGGAGAAGACAGACGTGTTTGGAGGAAAGGGAATATGGGATAGCTCTGAGATCTGGGGCGGCTGGGAGTCTGCCTGAGAGGAGATGAGAGGCCTTCTCAGACTCCGTGGATGGCAATTATAGATTCATTTTCAGTTTACGGTCAGGAGCCACGAGGAGTGAAACTGGAGGCTTTGGCTGCAGGACCATTTGGCAGACTTAGTTCAAGTTTGAACTCAGCTACTTCTTCGCTGCAGGCTTTGAGGCAAGCCATTCACTCACCCCATGACTGTTTCTGTAAAATGGCTCAAGAAGAAAGATCAGTACTTTGTGGAGACTTGATGAAATCATAGGATGATTGCAAAGAGTTTGCTTGGGGACTCAGAGCATGATAAACGCTTAGCTAGTGCCGTCTAGTGAAAACTTAACACGATAGGATTGGCGAGATGGCTCAGCAGTTAAAAGAATTTAGTTGCTTTCCCAGGAAACCTGGCTTCAATTCCTAGCACCTACATGGCAGCTCACAATCCTCTGGATTTCCAGTCCCAGAAGACCCAGCACCCTCTTCTGGCCTCCGCATGTACCAAACATGCGCATGGTACACAGACATACAGGAAGATGAAACACCCTCACAAATAAACAAACAAACAAGTACATTTAAAAAACTACCACAGTCAGTTCTCACTGTGTATGTATTTGTGGTCCCGATCCCAGCTATATATAAAGTGATAAAAAAAAAAAACAAACAAACCAAAAACTGCAAAGGGGAAACAATTCTGGGAGAAAAAGAACGTTTTAATAATGCCTTGAATAGCACTCAGTATGTATCTCTGCTCTCATAATCTCGAGATTCAATCTTCTTATAATCAGACTTCTCTATATAGACAGCATTGTACAAGGTCAAGAGTGAACGCATCCTGCACTCTGTGCGAAGTTTAAGGGATTTTCAAGAATTGATTTGGCTTTATGTAATTTTTTATCTTGAACAGTGACATTAGGTGCTGACTCCACGTCACTGCTGAAACCAGTGTACTGTTGGGTAGATAATGTCGTTAGCCTGACACAGGGCATCTGGTGAGTCCAAGGCAGCGAGTTAGATGAAACCTAGCTGACTTCAGATGAAGAAGCAGTAGGAAAAAGGGGTAGAGGGCCCTTCAGTGTCCATGTGAGCGGAGAGAAAGGAATTCAAGCAGGGAACAGGCATGCCTCTGGCTAACAGGTCTTGGTGGGGTGTGAGCCTCAGAGAAATGGGAGCCCCACAGAGGAAATTCACATAGCGGGAATAAACAGGCAGGAACCCTTGTGTGTCCGCGCTGCGCTCATTGGAGATTGTCTTTTAGTGGTGTGTTTGAATAGCCAGGTGTTCAAGTGTTCCTTGGCCTTCTCAGCCTTGTGTCTTGAGTTATTTGAAAAACAGAACAACCAGGATCGCTTCCTTCTCTAGGCTGATTTCCTGTCTTTTCCTGAATCAATAAGCAAGCGTTTGTTTCTTCTCTGTGCCGTGACCCCATTGAAATTCAGAGTTCACAGTAACATAAATGGTAAGTGGTAGGAAAACAAACAGAGCACAAATGCATAAATAAGTTTCTTTTTGCAAAATTTACCACATTAAACGAGCCAATAGTTTTGATGTTACTTAGCCCCATAAGGTTGCGACTTTGCTATTTATTATACCTACTGGGTGATAGCCAGGCAGGAAATGTGATGTATTGAGAAACAGGGAGGAACTGGAGTGGCCTACAGGAAGAGAATGCTCCTTGTGGGGAGGGTGGCTTTCAGACGCATGCTCTAGCCATCTGCATGTTCATACTGTGAAGCTGAAGCCAGCAACCGGGCATGATTTTTTCCGTAGAAGCCAAAGGTCAGTGTTTTGAATCATGGCAACTCATTAAAAAAACATACATCACTGTGAAAGCCCAAAGAGAATTCGTCTATGGGTTGTTGAGTAGGTCAGCTTTCTTTAACAGCTATGGTGTCCGGTGTGGTCACCACTGGCCAGATGTGACTGCTAAACACTTTGAGAGGAGCTAGTTAGAATTGAGGTGTCTACTAATTACGAAATACACTCTGGAGATTTTGAAGATTGTAAAACATGCCAACAATTTGTATTGATTATATGTTAAAATGCGTGTATTTTGGATATGACAAGGCGAACAAAATGCTATTAGTATTATAAAACTTTTAAAAATGTCACTACCAGGAACATTAAAAATTTTGTATGTGGTTAGTATTCTGTTTTTAGTAGACATACATCTCTAGAGAGCTCATTCTGAGTCTTTCTTCTGTGATCTTCTGTGTCTTTGAGATCATTTGTGGGTAAAACTCCAATATCCTTGGTCGTTTTGTAAAGTTTTGAGATGGTGTCTTACAGTGTAGCCCAGGTTGGCCTCCAGCTCATAGTCATCCTGCTTCGAGCTCCTGAAGTATTGGGTGACAATAGGCCTCCACTGCTAATCCTGACCTTTTCTCAGTTCTTAGACCAACTTAAGAGGTCAAGGAAGGTCTTCCTTTTTGGTGGCTCCTCCGGGCAGGTCAGTTTGGATCCAAGGGTAAAGCTATAAATGGATCTCACACCTTGAGCATGGGTTTCAGTTGGCTGAAAGATGTGCATCCAGTTGTCCTTGCTTGGTCCTGGTAGTAATGACCCTGACATCTGGCATCTAAGTCATGGGCACAGAGCCTTTGGAACCTGGACTCTGCAGAAGCCATGGTGAACTCCTGGGAACCACGCTGCTTTTGCTTGCCATCATTTTGCTTAAAAGCGTGTTTATGTTGGGGAAAAAAAAGCAGCTAATGCTTGGAATGTGCCCTGGCGGAGATAAGTTTGACAGCTTCACCCTAGTTCTATTTAGCCACGCTGTGAGCTAACCTGGCCACATTTGAACTGATTTCCATGACTGAGTACCTAAAAAAGGTTCCATCGCCAATGCAAAAGACTATTCCAGGAGAGAGCAGCTCCTAGACACAAGGGAATAGAAGCCAAGTGTAGCTGGGAATATTGCCTTGGAAAGATGGAAGCCTACAAGCTGAGCTTTGATGTAGTTTTTCAGAGAATGATGCATGGATCTAAGCACTGGAGTCTGTTCTAGGAAAACACGGATTCACTTTCCAGGTGCTAGGTTTGGTCAATTTTTTTTGCAGACATTCTTTCCAGTTTATTAACACAACATGAAGCACATCGAGGAAGCCTTGTTAAGCTTGTCAGCACCAGTTTTATCAAGGAAGACTACTCTAGACTTTCTACCTGATTTTTAATTTTCTATGGCAGAGCACCTTCCATGCCAGATAGAGCATATGACTCGCCCCTTTGTTCCTCCCTTTCATTAGTCTAGCTCAGTGGTTCTCAATTTTCAATGCATAAATACAAATCTATATGTGTGTGGTTTTTTATAAAAGATACAAGTGACTTGCAAGGTTAATTTTGACCATATGTGATTTGATTTGCTTGCTTGCTTGCTTGCTTGCTTGTTTGCTTCCTTCCTTCCTTCCTTCCTTCCTTCCTTCCTTCCTTCCTTCCTTCCTTCCTTCCTTCCTTCCTTTCTCCTCCCTCCCTCCCTCCCTCCCT
>NW_004949128.1:1354501-1365818 GCF_000317375.1 Microtus ochrogaster | reverse complement strand
TTGACTTTGTAGCTAAGATGTAATTCTTCTCCACATATGAAGATTCTTTGCTCATGCTTGGACTATAACACAAAGATGAAATCACCATAGTCCCTGACTCCGATGACTAAACAAGACTCCTTGTTACGTTGAGATAAGGTCCTACTCTGTAGTCTGAGCCTTGCTGTGTAGTTCAGGCTGGTGTTGAACTTCTGGTGATCCTCCTGCCTCAGATTTTCAAGTGTTGGAATTACATGTGTGAGCTATTATATCAAGCTTCTATTCTTAATGAGGAGTTTTGTGAGTTGGGGGGAAAAACCCACAGACACGTTGATTGCTTCTGATTTCCTGAAGTTAGGGCGTTTGTCGTGGTTTAAGTGCAGAGCAGATGATTTTTTTGGAAGGGGAGATGTTGATGGTGGTAGACAAGCAACATGAAAGGAGAGACAGCCTGTCCCAGGCTCCCTGTACATGGGACCAACAAATTGTTTAGCTCTCGCAGGGTGCTCTGACTGTGTGCTGCCTTTAGAAGGTGCTTCAAGCTCAGCTCCAAGATGAGCCCCCAGGAATGTCTAAGAGTGCCAGATGTGGATGTCATCTTTGAGAACAGCTTGGATGTTGTGCTTGCTGGTTGTCATGGAGATCAATCAGTAAAGCTCCTGAATACTGTGGTAGTCAGGCGTGAGTTCTGTTGTATGAGAAATAAAGTAGGTTGAAGGTGATGTTTATTGAGGGCCTATTGTGTAACAGCCTTTACAGTGGCATCCTATTATTTGACTTACACCATGCTCATAGGTGAGTTTTGAGCATCCTCTTTTAAAGACCGAGAAAAAAAAAAATAGAACAGGGTTATAACTTGCTGTTTTTCTTTTTTAGAAGGGTACTACTGATATGATTCTATCTGGCTACAAGTGTGAAAACCTCTGTTCAGAAACCACAGAACAGTGGCTTGTGTAAGACAGAAATGAACTGCTTTTACATAAATGAACTTGGGCCGTCAATCACCCACAACTGAGATGGAGCTGTGCCAGGCTGCCCGTACCACGTTCTTCTGACATCTCAGTAGAGCGGTCTCATTCTTGTCATCAAGGGTGGTACCCTAGCCATCACGGCAACATCCCTCGTGGCAGGATGGAGGAAGAGAGGTACAGGGCAGATCCCCTCCTCCTGATGACAGTGGATACTGCAGACAGCATACTCTCATGTCATTGGCCAGAGCTGGACCACATGGTTACCTAGTTATAAGAGAGTCTGGGATATGCAGTTTTTATTGTGAGTAGCCATATGCTCAGATAAATATTGGTGATGTAATCACTTTAGGATTAAGGAGGAAACAGGTATCTGTGACCAGAAATAGGCTTGGGTCACTGTAGTTGTCTTGGGAAGCCAGTTAGATTTCTGTCTGTCCTAATAGTAAGGATGTTGTGAGGTGCTATGGCTCTTTGGAAAGTGTTTGGCATCATTCAAAGAATCATTGCTATTTTTAATTATAACATGACTAATCTTTCCTTATGTCTGGTAATTTTGTGTACATGGTGACAGTCACTAGAGAAAACACTCCCTTGCTGCATCTTCTCACTTATGTACATTTCCCTGTTAAGCAATTCTCATGAATCCTGAGGCTACTGTGTAAATTTAGTTTCCAGTCTGTTTCTGTGAGGATGAAGTGCAGAGATTCACTGACCATGAATCCTGAAAGGTTGGGAGAAGAAGTCATAAATGCTTTACATCCTGTACTTAGACAACTGAATGTTGATGCTACTCGGGCTGAAGAAGATTCTAGAACTTACTCTTAAAAAGGAGAGGGCTCAATGTGAAGTTCTAAACCTGGATCCAACTGTACACCCATCCAGATTGTTAATGGCCTGAGAGGCTTATCTTTTCATCCAGAGTCTCCTCCCCATTTCTCCCCATTTTTTAAACATGGAATAGTATTGTTCAAAGCCAATGCCTTCGGTTGGAAGACGTGTGAGATGGAGAGACACGCCTAGGATACAAAGTGTTTTCTGCTGCTGATGTGGGTTCTGTCCTCCGTTGTCTTTCCAGCGGTTGCATCAATCTGGATTTCGTCCCATGTTACACTGGGCTCTGGTTTCTGTCCTCCTGCTACTCAGGTCTCAGCCTGCATCTCAGGCCTGACATTCAGACCGGCCACCCTCACTCATGCCTTGGGGCTCTTCTGGTGTCAGATTCCTGCACCTGGGGGACCTCCCCCCCCCCCCATCACCTGCCCTCTGTGTCTCATCTCTCCAACCCACCACTAGGGAGACCTCTGTGAATCCCTCCCTCTCTGGAGTCCCTCTCCTGGGAGCACTGTGTGAGTGTTAATGTGTGTGTACCTGGTTCTGGCTGTCTTCTTCCTTCAGTCTGGAAGCTCACTGAGGGCAGAGGTTATGGCCAGTTTTGCTCACACCCCTGTTCCTGTAGGACTTGGTGTTTAATGACTATTTATATTGTTTAATGAATATAAATCACTTTGAAAATTGATTTATTATCTATGTATTATTCTCTGGTAGCTTACAAGGTCTGCTTTAAAATGTTGAAAAAGATTTATTTTCATTATTTTTAATGATGTGTATGCATGTACGTCTGTGGGTGCATGGATAGGCCAGAGGTATCGGATCTCCCTGGAACTAGAGTTAAAGATGCTTGTGAACCTCAGGATGAGGGTGCTTGGAACTGAACTCCGATCTTCCGCAGGATCAATTTGCACTCGCTCCCGAGCCATCTTTCCAGCCCTGACTTATTTTCAACCTCAACAGTTGGTGAGAACACCAAAGTGCTGCCTCTATCACGAGGAAGTGCCACAGAGTGAGCAATGTAAACTACAGAAGTTTAGTTCCTTACAGATCTGGGAGGTCACGATGAAGGTGTCAGCAGGCCTACCTTCCTCTGAGGACCTGTATCTCAGAGAAGATGGCTAATGATGCCATCTTCTTCTTGTGTCTTCCTATGGTCTCTTCCTGCTGTTTGTTACCTGCTGGTCTCTTTGTACAAAGAAGTCAGCCATACTGGACTAGAGCCCTTTTGTTGATCTTACTTTGTTTTAATTATGTCTTTAAACACCCTGTCATAAATACACTCACATTTAGAGGCACTAAGAATCAGAACAATGTGAACTGAAGGGGCACGGGTCACAGTTTAGCCATGGCATCACAGACTTGAGTAGAGAGAGCTAGTGTTCCTTCCATTGCACACTGTAGGCATGTTTTAAGCAGCAACTAGACCCACAGGGGTTCACCTTCTTTTGGATGGAGGAATGCCGTACCGGTGGCTTCTGAATGACTTAGCAAGAAAGGTGGAGCATTGGTTCTGGTAGACCTACCTGCTCCACATTAAAGAACAGGATTTATTTTCATTATATGTTTTTCTGTACTGTGGGCATCTTATCTGGTGAGACAGGTTTCTTTAGAACAGAATTTTGTTGGTCTTTTTTTGTGACATTTGGAGTTAATATAAGGAAATACCCTTTGTATTGCCTGGTATTGAAAATGTCAGTAAACAAACCCAGCCTTCCAAGAAGGGAGGCGGTGGGTGGGGAGTTGGTAACAAAAGACATTGTTTTTGGATGCAGGAGGTAACAAGAGTGTTCAGAACAAAGGTTTACTCAAAATAGGCTTTGTAGCCAACTTTTGGGTCCACCTCTTTCCCTGTTAGGTCCCTGCTCAGGATAACACTCTCATTATTTTAATTGGTCTACCACACTTACCAACACAAACACACTCTCAGTTTCAGGGCTGACAGGAGCAAGGATGATCCTTATAGGATCACAAAACAAGTTGGCCTGTAAGGGCTTCCGGCAGCTAGCTAACAAAAACACACTAGCAGAGGATGTAACGCCAGGAGTCATGGGACCCGCACAGCAGTGGGGACCTGCACAGCAGTGTGCATGAAAGCCAGCTTTTCCGTTTTCTTTCTTTCTTTTTTTTTTTTAAGACGTTCAGCCCTCACATCTGGCAGACCTGTGACAATCAGTGTTAGACCATTTTAGAAATCAGATACCCTGGTTACCAGGAAGTTGATTTGCCTTCCACTTCCTTAAGAAAACACACATTAATATTTAAGCTGGGTTTTCATAAAAGAGGCGTTTGTGTGCCTGAGATGTGAAATAAAGCCAGGGGGCTGGGACAGCTCCTTCAGTCCCTCAGATAAAGTGACCCCTAGTGTAATTCAAATCACCCTTCAGATTGGGAAAGGAGGGTAGTGGGCTCCCCCTTTCCCCCCCAGGGCCTTGTGGAATTTCCTACTTACTGTGGTATGGCATGAGCCTGTAATGTGTAGAGTTGGTCTTTAAGTTAGGAATTCCCTCTTTGGGGACAGAAGTTGGAGATCCACTAAGATTACCTTTTTTAAATGATTCCCCAAGCAATATCTTTCTCCACTCTGTGTGGCTTTTTTCCTCCCCTTTTCCAGCTAGTGAGCCAAGTGACATCTCTCATCTGGTGACCATGTTCATGGTGGATCTTGCTCTTGAGGTCCAGCCTTTTGCATTTTCCTGCCTAGCCTTCGTCCCGTGCCCTGTGGAGATGCCATTGAGACAGCGTCAGGTTAATCAGGCTCCACCATCCTGATAGTGGCACTGAGACATCCAGGGTGAGGTTGGCATGTCTCTCAAAAGACTTATGAGAAGAATACAGTTCTTCAAGGGAAAGGTTTTTTTTTTTCCTTTTCCCAAAGATTGGTGTAAATGGTTTACTTTAAAAATAAGCATTTTAAATCACTTTGATCTCAGCTGTCCAAAAGATGCAAACTAGTCATGCTTCTGGGGGGAGTATTTTCCAGGGTTTTAAATGGAGCATAAACCATTTCCTCTCTGCATGCAAGAAGATAGATAATAGATAATGTTGCAGAACAATAGAGCACACGAAGGGAGGTCTGTGTCAGTAAAAGCGAACGGATACTTTCTTCCAGGGTGTGGGTTGAGTTTGAGACTGAGTTTTTATAACATGCAGACCACTTTATGTACTCAAGATTTGAATCCTGCCTCCACATTCTTCCGTTCATGTCTCTCCTCTCCTCTTCCATCTCCAGTGCATCTGCAAGAATACACAAGTTTTCTTTAGGTCATTTCCGTCTTTGAAAGTTTGTCCATGTTGTGCCTGGCAGAGGTTCACTTTTTTTTTTTTTTGTTTTGAAAATGAAACTTTAAGCCTGACATGGTGGTGTCTACTTTTGATCCTATCAGAGGAGACAGAGACAGGAGGATTTCTGTGAGTTTGAATGGGAGGCCAACGTAGTCTACATAGCAAGTTCTGTGTCAGCTAGGAATATATATTGAGATCCTGTTGGGAGGAGAAGGAAGCACTTTACTCTTTTAGAATATGTTCTTGCCCCCTGCCTACACGTCATCATTTAAATAGGATCCTAGCATAGTTACCATTTGATCATCAAGTTCTGTATTGGTTATCCTGGTACATAATTTTGAGGGTTGTCTGAGTTATAGATTAATATAGATTAAAGGGGAATAATTTCCAATATACTTATGAAATCCCACCTGAAATTCTTCAGAGGCAACATGATCTTGAGATTTTCCACCTGCTTCCTTGGCACGGAGCAGTATGTGTCAGCTGAGTTACTATCATAAACTATTTAATCCATAAGCTATCTCTTCACATGTTTTGCTGGTTTTGTATGCGATGCTTGAATAGTTATCTGGCACACGGCAGGAAGTCCTCCTTAGGAAGCCAGGCGTCTTTACATAGTCACGGTTTGAAGTTTTGTGTGGAGGACTAAGGGAAAGAAGATTACTTTCAATGTATTTTTAAAGACTAAGATTAGTCCTTAAAAAAGGACTAATGGCTTTTTTTTATGTGTTTGAAAGAAGTCTCATACTTCACTTTTAACTGGCTTTCAGGCCCCTATGCAAACAGGGCTTCTTTGTCCAGTTCTGCAGTCTCTGAACGGGAGCGGTTTTGCAGGAGAGAATGCTTCGCAAGAGAAGGATTGGTTCCCTGTGGGTCTTTTCCCACCATAAAGCAAGCGACTGAGGGTTGTACAGACAGAACAGAGTGGGTGCAAAGTGACTCACGTGCAAACACTCGAGTTCTGTTCTGAGATCTCCCACCAACCAACCCTGTGGGCTGGGGCAGGACCTTTCACTTTTCCAGGAAGTCTCCTTAACTGTAAACTAAAAAGGGGTCAACTTGACATCCACTTATAAATATACATAGAATAAATAAAAACAAAGCTTTGATGACTGAGCATAAAGCTGGGGTGGTACCCCCCAGGCCTAAACTCCCCTTTATCCATGAAATTCCTGAAATCCCCTGGGGCAATCATTGGAGCCCAGTATGAAAGTCATATACCCTACAATAGCATATTATAGTCCTTAAGTCCCAAAGAGATCCCATTAATTAGAATGCAGGGACTGATGAGGTGGCTCAGCAGGTAAAGATGCTTGCTGTGCAAGCCTCATGACCTGAGCTTGATCCATATAAGGGAGGAAGGAGACAACTGACTACACAGAATTGTCTTCTGACCACCACATGCCTCGCCTCGATGATAAATAAGAACTTAAAAAAAGAATTTAAAACGATGAGATCAAAAGACGTTTTGGTAAAATGGTATATGTAGAAACAATGAGTAATATGGTCAGGTTGAAAGAAGAGACTGAAATAATTTTTTAGCATTAAATGCCCAGAGATATTCATTTGGAATATATTTTCTTTGTCCTTCTTATGTCTTATTAACTCTGTGTGTTTATAGCACGCACATATGTGTATATCTATATCTATACATACGTATATACACATATGCACAGGTATCATTCTATCTCTATCTATCTATCTATCTATCTATCTATCTATCTATCTATCTATCTATCTATCATCTATCTATCTATCTAGGTCTTAGTAATCGAGTGTCAAATGTCTCAAAACTGATTTAAATTTCAAGCAAATTCAACCAAATTATTCATATACACTGCTTTATATATTATATCTTCTAGTTAGTAGAACGCAGTGAGATATATGGATAATGAGATAACCTATATGTCAACAAGCATTTTTATAAAATCTTATGTCTTTGACATCTATTTTGCTTTATGTATGCCTATGGACATACATGTGCCTCTGTGCTAGTGAGGTCAGAGGGCAAGTGGCATGCAGCATGTCTTTCCTGCCATGTGGGTTCTGGGGACCAAATTCAGGTCACAAGGCTTGGTGGCAAGCACCTTTCTCTGCTGAGCCATTTCTTACGCCCCCTGTGGAAAATATTTTACTGGTGATTTATTATCCCCACTTAACCATTCCCATTATTGTATATTTACATTATTTCCAGTTTTTTAAATGACTGTAAACATCACTATGATAAACATCTAGAATATAAATCTTCAGCTGGGGCTCTGATTGCAATGTTAGCATAATTCCCAGGTGCAGAGTGCTGGAGTCAAAAGCTGGGCTTCATACCTGTCTAATGCTGCCATTTCCTTTTTGTGGGTACCACTTGTTTATAGAAATGCTCTCCTATATATGGAAGCCTGATGAGCTGTTAATCACCATTAGGTAAAATAGAATACTTTAAGAACAGAGACACGACACTTTTTACAGTTAGAGCACAGCCTATGTCTGCCATGTCATGATGAAATGGACCATTGTCCTTGGTCTGTGTTGTGTGTCATTTTTCCAATTTGAAAATCAGTGCCGATGTCCGTGGCGTAACTGCAGCCTATCTGATGGCTAAGGGGTCAATTTTATTGCTGTTCTGTTTTTTTTTTCTCCTCTGCAATGCACAATACTACTGTTTAAACAAGCAAGACTTAGGTGTTTCCAACTCCTCTCGTTTCTGGCCTCCCAGTTTTGTTTTGGTTTTTAGTTGGAACGGTGAATTTGGGGCTGAGTATGAACGTGTATGAAGATCCCTCAGGCGCAGAGAGGCGTCCTGGCTTCTTGATGCTTCACGGAAGGATATATTTGAAAAGTGCTTCCTTGACCCTCCTTTCACTCAGAGGAGCACATTCTTCACTTTTCCCAACCAGAGCGAACCAAACTTTCATGTGCAGAGAGTGTGTTTTCAGTGGATTAGACCCAAAGCAGTGTTGTTGTAGAGTTTTAGAACGGCTTATGTAGTTCATAATAAGCTTTGTAGCAAAATTTAAATGTTGATCTTAACATATCAACACCCATCTAAAAAAACTATTTCAGAAAAGCCATATTTAGGAGTTGGCTTAAAAACATGTCTGGTAATAATTTTTCAAACTTGTTTTTGTTTGGGGAGTTTTCTTTAGTAATGTAAAGTTTGTTTGTTTGTTTGTTTGCCTTGACTGGAATCACATAAACAAATTCTGTGTGTCTGCTTCTCTCTCTTTCTTTCTCCCTCTCTCTCTCCTTTCCCTTCTTTCCTTTTCCAGCTCTTTTATTCTTCTGAGACGGGAGATGACATTCTTTACTTTGCTGACAATGACTTATTTGTACCTAATTGCCGGAGTTCCGTGATTGTTAGGAAACTGTATTGACAATGATAATTTTCAGTTGTCTCACAAGGAGGGCACATGAATTAACACAGATCCCAATCAAAACATGGCACATGAGAAACAAAGCCCCCCCCGCCCCCACCAGCGACACATTTCTGACATTGCCTTTGTTAAGCGTCGCATTAATAGTAAGGTGACATTCTTTTGAGAAGTAAAGCGTATGTAAATAGCAGGAGTTCTTAGAATTCTCCAAGTGAGAGAGACTCCTTTCTGTGGCTTCATAAGGCAGAGACTAAGTTAGACAGCAGCCTTCTGGTCCAGAGAGGAGAATCCAGCATCGTTTTCCTGCTTCTTTCAGCAACAGAAGCTTCTGATGGGTTGAGCACAGCTGAGGATAATCTGACACATTGATTCTGTGCTTGAATCTCCCCATCAGTGAGAGCCTAAGACATTTGCATGCCTTCTGTTGTTTAGGAGTGGGCCCAAGAGGGTGATGGACAATGATTTTGGAAGCATGTTTTTTGCTTGGTTGTCTTATAAGATTGCTTTACTGGGACTCCATGCGTTCTCTCTCTCTCTCTCTCTCTCTCTCTCTCTCTCTCTCTCTCTCTCTCTCTCTGTCTCTCTCTCTCCATCTTCTTTTCCTTTTCCAGTTGCTTTATGTTTGGATATGTGAGCTGATGAGTTGTAAACTTAATCTCTGGGCAACAACAAAGGTAAATTATCTGAGCAAAGTTCCAGGCTGCTTTATCACCTGGTAACTATGGTTCTTGACTTGCTTCTCTCTGTGGAAGTGAGTGAGAGAATGAACTGAATTCACCAGTCACCAAATGGGTTGGTTCTGCTCTTACACCCCATACAACCTCTTCACCATCCAGACTTTTAAAAGTTAATCCTTTGTAAAATTAGATTGCAAAATATGGACAGAGTCACCACCACACTGGGGCAATGGTGGCAGATTGACAGCCTCAGCCCCCTAACTTCCCTGTGGAAATCATTGCACTTATCTGTGGTGCTCCACAGAGTATGAGTTCTTTTGTGGTTCCAGTTATCTCTTGGACGTGTGACCCTTCCAATTTGATTGCCCTGAGAACACACTGGTTTCCCTGATGGAGAGACCCCCTCTCTAAGGTCCTCCTTTTAAGTGGCAGAGAGACGTAAACATAGCTGTCTAAACCGTTCCTAATTCACTTCTCTTCTACACTGTCATGCTCATATTGAGTCATGCATCCAGTGACAGAAGAAGAAGGTGTCACAAGGTTTGGGTTCCCGTAAGATGTAATAGCCACTGGGCTTGAAATATTAAACACCACCTACGCCTGTGACAAGGACACCGTGTATGAGAAGCCAGCTGGATGAAATTGTTTGTTCTTCTGGAGTTGGAAATACATAATTTAGGAAAATTTAACCTGTACATGATTTAAGATGAGATTCCAGGTGGGGCAGTGCAACTTTGGGAGATACCATTTCTTCTTTAATTTATTATGTAGACATTTTTGCAGGGAGAAGCTTTTTATCAAATTTGTTACAAATCCATTCCCATAAAAAGTAAGGAATTATACTACTTCGTCTCTACAGTACCTTTTTAAAAATATTTTAAAGTTGATACTCTACCCTTTATGAAGAAGAGACAATGCCTCTTCAACTCTATGCTGTGATCTTTAATTTTTACCTCCCTCCTGGACATCTCATAATAAAGATACACAGGAAAGAAATATAAAACGCCCTCCTAATAGCGCTGAGAACTGCACCCTGTAAGAGCACTTTAAAATCAGGTTACAAATATAATTTCCAATTTGCTGGGGAGACAATGGGAAGGAAGAGTCATGAAGAATACAGAATAAGTCCATTGAATGTGCGTGATGAGTGTTCACTGTATTTTTCATTGGCACACAACTCAACACATCTTTTGTAAGCGGAGAGTCTACACATTATCGGTGATATTTAGGCGACATGCTCTCAGACTGGGTTTTCCTCCTTGAGCAGGAGGCCACGCAGGCAGAAAAGTTCCATTTTCTGGCATCATGAAACTCTAAAGGTGAATGGTGTCATCAGTTAGGGACACTTAGAGGTCTGAATGGGTCATTGATTGCACTTATGGGCTGTTTTCTCCTCTGTGGGTTATTCTGGATGAATTTCAAGTCCTTGACAGATTCCAGAAAACATATCCATTCTATTTTTTTTTTCTGGGAAGCTGCGGGAACCCGCACACTGCAGCCCATGGCCACTGTGCTGTGAAAAGCCTAGAGCTGGTAGGAGGATACTTTGCTGTCTAAAATTCTGCATTTCCCACAACCCGATGTCATCACTCTGCGACAAGCTGGAAGTGTTGCTGTGACTGTTTAAGCAGTAGGGGTGGATGGTTTGCTGGCGGGCTACTTCCTGGAAGAGTTTTGCATTATGTAGAACCTGGCTGCAGACTGCAAGTAGCGTAGGGCTTCCACAATGCATTTTTCGGGTCTCTCAGCTATCTCTCGTCCTGTCAAAGCCAGAGTATCATCACTGAATCCTGTGGACCTGGAAGTTCACAGTGGGTCTGGAGGGTCCTAAGTCAGAATGTGCTTTTCAGTAGCAGCTAGGGAAGAATGGGATTTAGAATGTGCAGAATTAAATGTGGCTGCCACTCTGCAGTGTCCGGGATAGACTTAGGTTGGTGGTCTTTTGGGTTGCTTCTTTATAGCAAATTATAGTGTCAGCACAGGACCCAGGTTCTATTCTCCACTCTTTTAGTCAGAGCTGCTGAATCTCAAGACGCAGCTTTGCTGTGGTAGACTTTCCTATGCGCTTCTGGAGAAGCTCTGTTGACATAGTGGAGGAGAAGAAATGGCATGCGAGGTGAGCAGTATTTTGAGAAGCATTTTAACAGGAAGAAGGGATTGGGGTGTGTGTGTGTGTGTGTGTGTGTGTGTGTGTGTGTGTGTTTGCGTG